>NW_023270454.1:14560806-14694668 GCF_011800145.1 Mirounga leonina
CTTTCTTTCTTTCTTTCTTTCTTTCTTTCTTTCTTTCTTTCTTTCCTCTCTCTCTCTCTGGCATAAACTTTCTTGTGACATTTGTCCAATCACAGATTCTCTGCCAGTCAACTTTGCAGCCTTCAAAGCTGAGACTACATTTACAAATTGATTTAAAATTAACTTAAACATTACAAGATTGATGCCTTCGTTGTCTTTGTACTTCTTCCCTAGCATTGCTTCATATGTTCTCAGACTCCTACAAACATGTTTTCTTTTTAAGATTTTTATTTATTTATTTGAGAGAGAGAGAGAATGAGAGAGAGAGAGCATGAGAAGGGGAAGGGTGGGAGGGAGAAGCAGACTCCCTGCTGAGCAGGGACCTCCTCTCCCCCCCCCCCCCATTGCGGGACTCCATCCTGGGACTCCAGGATCATGACCTGAGTCGAAGGCAGTCACTTAACCAACTGAGCCACCCAGGTGCCGCCAAACATGTTTCTCGATCAACCTATTTCAGTTACAATTTGAGATCACCAGCACACAAAATCTGATTCAAATTGAAAGAGGGAACAATTATGATGTTTAGAAAGGGAAATATTTTTTCCAGAACTAATGCTGGCTAGGAATGTGAAATTCTGCACAGTGAGTATGAGAGGTGGCGTTAATGGTGGGAAAGTATGAGAAACCTATTTTTAAGTGAATGAGAGCCTATGTCTATTATTCTGGTCACTTAAACAATTTCAGAAATATTAATTAGAATATTAATATCACTAAACTAATCATGTTGGTTTACCCACATAAAATATTGTTTGCAGAGGTCCTGAAATTGAGGTTGTTTCAACAGTGCCAGGTCATGCACTGAATTAAAAGATTTTACATTCTTGAAAATATTATGCATGTGGACACAACCCCCTGGCACTCTTGAGGACTGTGGGTTATTCATTTAAGAGTTTCTGTCCTGAACTTTCTGCAAAGGTACCACATACCCCTTTACCAAAGACTCAATCAGACTAGTACTTTGGAGAGGAATAGATTAAGACTAAGTAGGGGCGCCTGGGTGGCTCAGTTGGTTAAGTGACTGCCTTCGGCTCAGGTCATGATCCTGGAGCCCCGGGATCGAGTCCCGCATCAGGCTCCCTGCTCAGCAGGGAGTCTGCTTCTCCCTCTGACCCTCCCCCCTCTCATGCTCTCTCTCTCTCATTCTCTCTCAAGTAAATAAATAAAATCTTTAAAAAAAAAAAACAGCCTTTATAGAGAGCAGTTGGAATAAGGTTATTTAAATATTTTTTAAAGATTTCTCGGGGCACCTGGGTGGCTTAGTCGGTTAAGCGACTGCCTTCAGCTCAGGTCATGATCCTGGAGTCCCGGGATCGAGTCCCACATCAGGCTCCTTGCTTGGCAGGGGAGTCTGCTTCTCCCTCTGACCCTCCTCCCTCTCATGCTCTCAGTCTCTCATTCTCTCTGTCTCAAATAAATAAATAAAATCTTAAAAAAAAAAAAGACTAAGTATAGTGGGGAGATTAGCTAATGTTTCTTGCACATTGCCATACCACTTAATTGTTTATTGTAATAAATTACTGGAATAATTCTGTTAAATGCCACAGTTGCTTCAAGCCCTTTGGAAGAGAGAAAGTTAGCAATTCTCTCTGTAGTTGATAGAAATATGAATCTGTTTCTACAAAGCCCTAATTGAATGTTTGTGAGAATTACTCTACAGCTTTTTGATAAGTAGAGAATTCAAACTTTCATTAAGCTGTAATGACCTTTATAAACTTTCTTGGAGAAAAATGAATCTTGACCTTGGCAACTAGCAAAACAATTAGAACATGGTTATTTTTGGTTATTCCACTATGTCAACAATAAGACATAGTAGTTTGATGAATGTGCATTCATGCAGAATAAGGAAAAGGCCACATTTGCATGGAAATTCAATTTATAATTGTTTTTGTTTTTTATTGATGCTTAGTGAATTGGATCTAAATGGAGCCATTTTTTAAAAGGGGAATCAAACTTAACAAATAATGCATCTGGGTAAATACTTTGAGTAATTTTAACAGTAATTATACTCTATTCCACCTAATGATATTAAGGGGTAAAAAGAAAACATCAGGGTTCAACTCCAGTAATTCTAGGATATTTAGTAAAGTCAAAGGGACTTGTGTGTTAGGACCTGTTTTACTCTTTAACTAGAGTTAGCATGAAACCCAATTAGGAAGATTACATTTAAGAAACCTAGGACTTAATAATCAGGGGAAAAGTAAAAGGTACAACACCTTGACTTTAGCAAGGTGTTTGCTAATAGAAATTCATGCCTAATAATAAAGGATGGTAACATTTAAAGTAGCACAAAGGAGGTTTTCAGACAGAATAGTGGGAAAAACTGAAATAGCAGCATGTACAAGACACCAGAAACCCAGAAACTAAGATAATCTGGAAAATAACAATTGGTTTGATACAATTGGAACTTCAGATAATACAGAAGCAGGAGAAGGCAGGAAGTGACTGGAAAGGCTTTAGGAGTCACATATAAAGGGCTTTCTAGACTGTGTACCTAGAAAATCAGTGACAATTTTCAGGGGTAAGTGGGAGACAGTAAAGCAGAAGTTCAACCTGCAGGGTTTGGCATCAGACCTGAGTATCAGCTACATCAACTTACTTGCTGTGTGTCCTTGGGTGAGTTATGTAACTACCCTGAATTTTAATTCCTTACTTGTAAAATGGGATTAATAAGAGTTCTTTGCTCATTGTGTTTCAGTTATAAGCACAGTAATCTATGTAAAGCTCTTAGCACAGGTTCTGGCTGTGCAGCATGCTAGTCATTATTGTTATTATGATCATCATTACTATCATTAATAATTATTATTATTACTTTTCAGAAATATCACTTGGAAGGGAATGTGGAGACTAGAGAGCAGGGAGACTACTCTGTGGGCGGAATCTGCAGCTGGGCATCTATACCAGAGGTTGTATAGACAGCACAGACTGGCAGGGAGATGAATATGTAGAGAAAAGCAGTGACAGATTTGACAGCAGAAGGGGATCTAATGACTCACTGGCAGGGTAGAGTCAATAATTGCCATTATCACCATTTTAATCCAGGGAGATATGAGTGCCTTGCCAATCGAAAGATGTGGCCAATATTTTATAGAACAGGATTAGAATCCATAGAAACTGTAACACTATGAGAGAAGAGCAAATTCGAGGAGGATCAGGAAGGATGCCTGCAGGGCGAACCACGGAAAGCCGAGAAAGACAAAGAACAAACCAGGGATTGCAAACATATGGCTGAGAAAACAGTCTGTGGGCTGAATAAAAGACCTGGTACATGGCTTTGAAGAAATAGAAATGACAATATTTCATTAGAAACCATAGAGAATTGCCACATAATTTTTCCATATTGTTCTGAATTATTTAAAGTAGACCTTCATAATTTATCAAGGATAAAGAAAGGATGGCTTTTTTGTCTTCAATCCAACAATAATAATGGTTTGACCTTTCTCCCCAATTATGCTGAATTATTTTAACTCAAGGCAAGCCTTTTAAGCCCAAGAGATTTAAATACTAAGAAGACTTGCTCTTCCTGGCTTATTCCTTCTGACCTGCTTAATAACATCCCTCCTTTCTTTTAAGGGGTATTTATATTCAGAACATCTAGGCAGCTTTGGATCACAGCATGTTTCCCTTCAGAAACCTTGTAGGTTGACTGCCAGATCATCCGAACAGACAACTTCTCGTGTTTTTACATCTGGATATATATGGGCTGTTTTCCTACTGGCCTTTTCTTCAGAGTCCACTTGTCAGTTCACTTAGCACGTCTGGCCACACAAAAAGATGAAAATATTAATTAATGCACTAATACCCTAATGAAACATTCTGGTATCTATACTTGTCTTTCTCTCTCTATTTTTGAATAACGAGGTTTTTCTATTCTTACTGAAGGCCAATGTACTAGCTTGCTATGTCTACCATAACAAAGTACCACAGACTACATGGCTTAATCAATAGACATTTATTTTCTCACAGTTCTAGGGGCTCAAAGTCTGAGATCAAGGTGCTAGCAGGGTTGGTTTCTTCTGAGACCTCTCTCCTTGGCTTGCAGTTGGCTGTCCTCTGCCTGTGTCTTCACTCGATCTTCCCTCTGTGCTTGCCTGTGTTTTAATCTTCTCTTCTTATAAGGACACCAGTCATATTGAGTTAGGACCCACCCGAATACCTAATACCTCATTTTAACTTAATTACATCTTGAAAAAGTCTATGTCCAAATTCAGCCCATAACAGTATCCCACTTGTGTTATGAATAGAATTGCTTTCCTTTTCCTCTGTATCTAGCCCCATTGATTGTAACTTTCTTGCATTCCTTTGACTTCCTTCCTTCTTCCATTTTACTCTCTCTCTACTCTCAGCAGATAAACATGCTCAGAACTCTGACACCTTCACAGTGGGCTACTTGAACTCTTCTGCCTGCAGCCCCCCACACCCCACCCCATACTTTCTCATCCAGTTTCTTGAACATGAAGCTTGTCCAACATTTACTTTCTTAGCCCCCATTTACTCCCACAATTGGCCATATTTCCCAAACACTTAGCTTACAGACATCTGGCAAAGATCACCAATGAGCTCCAAATTATCAATCTAGTGTAGACTGGAATTCTAGGTGTAATAAAATACCATGGTCTCTCATTGCCCCTGCTAACACATTATTCATACCTTGGCTTCTATTGTACTACATTTTCCCCTAATTGTCCCCTAATTTTTCAAACTTGTTGATGGATTCTTCTTCTTCAACCAAGCCTTTAATCCTTGATGTATTCCCCGCCCCTAGGCTTCCATCTATGTGCTGAGGTCATTATATCTAAAACTCCAACATTGTTAATTCCTTGGGAGCTTTGCTGCTGGACTTACACACTGGAATGTCTCAGAAGCAGCCCAGATCTAACATGCTCACAACTGAATTTTTTTTTCTCCTTTCTGACATTTAATGTTCTCTCTGGTGTTACTTCTTTAAGGAATTGGGGTTAGGACCAGGTTAGGAGGTAGCTGAGGCCTAGGAAAAAATGCTGTTGATCCCAATATGAGCACATGCCTACGAGTAGGACAGGAAGATATAGCCCTCAATGCCAATGCATCGATGTTTGTCTCATCCGTCTCGACATCATCATCACACATTGTAAGTAACCTCTTCCTAATGCCGGCTTTGATGGGCCAACTGAATAATTTCTCTCCTCCTGAGTTCTGTGCCAACTGAGATGTAAAATAAGGCAGATGGAAGGATAAATATCTCTGCTAATTAAAAAAAATAAGTTTGAAAGACAAGCTTAGATGAAGGGATAAAGGATTTTCTCACTGATCCCAAGAATTAGGCTGATTTGCCCTCCAAGTCACTAAAGGCACAGATAGCAATGCATCTCACCCTCCTGTATCAGACCTTGGAACTGTTAAGATAACACCTGAAACAGAAAGGAGAGCCTGGACTCTCTGCACACAAATCAACTTCCAAGGTTTTTTTGCAAAGGAAGTCATTATGAGGTTATTTGTCCACAGTTTAGATAAATCATCAAGGAAAAAGCACTACTACCCTTCCTCTCTACCCCTGACCCCTAGCCCCCAAGTCTGAATTGCCACTGAAGAAACCCATTTCAAAATTTTTGGTTTATGGAGAATTAACCAGAGAAGACACATTAATTCTTAAACTAAAGCGTCAAAAAAATTGGGAGTCATATTGTTTTTTTCTAATCTGTAACCATCAAGGACTTGGATATGAGTATTCAGAGTATGAATTAAGGATTTCTGAATTAATATTTTAGTTGCCTATATCAACAAAGGAACTGCTTAGTAATTTTATAATGAGCTATCTGGTCCATGCAACTCTCAACTAACAATTTCAACTGAGGTTCTGGCACCAGAGTAAGCAGAAACCCATACAGAATATTATGTCTTTAGAAAAGTATTTATGGGGGCATCTGGGTGGCTCAGTCGGTTAAGCATCTTCCTTCAGCTCAGGTCATGATCCCAGGGTCATGGGATCGAGCCCTGGGTCGGAGGCGGGGGGGTGGTGGTCCCTGCTCAGCAGGAAGTCTGTTTCTCCTTCTTCCTCTGCCCCTTCCCTGCTTGTGTGCACTTTCTCTCTAATAAATAAATAAAAATCTTTAAAAAAGAGTATTTATGATGAGAACAGTTGCGTCTGTCTACACCTGTAGAAAAATTTAAGTTTGCTGATTGCAGTTTGAGATAAATATGCTGATTTGTGAAATTATGCAAGATTTTTTTCTTTCTTAGAGGAACTCTACATACTCTGGATCAACCAGTATTCCGTCATAGACTATTTTAGGACTTAACTGTCAGGGGATATAACTGGCAGGATCTAAGTCTAGTCTTATTACTTCATGAGGCCCATCAACTCAGTGAGAGAAAACTTAAGCCCCATCTACAAGTGGAATTCAGATATTTGCAGACCTCTCTTAGAGAATGGTGTTCAAAGAAAACCAGATTAATTAGAAAGAAATTCAGACTTCTGAGGAAAAAAATACTAATGAGTGAAGAGGAACTCTTCAGGCATATTGGAAGGCTGTGCCTGATGATCTCTGTACGTAGATATGTTCTCTTTTCCACTCCTTTGCACCTCCAAGTGAATGGAAAGTATATGAAGGAGATTTTTGTGGCATAATGGAAAAAAAAAAGAACATTATATTGTCAAAAAGTTTTGCTGTGGAAGCCTTTTTCAAAGAACGAGTTATAAGAAGTGAAAGCTCCTTGCTGACTAGAGACAGAGAAGGATGTCATAAGCAGATGGTTAAGAAGAAATTGACATACGATTATATTTATTTATCCATTTCTTTTAGATTGTCCAATTTGTTGGTGTGTAAGTTTTTATAGCAGTCTCTTATGATCCTTTTATTTCTGTGGCTTCAATTGTAATGTCTTTTCTTTCATTTCTATCTATTTGAGTCTTTTTATCTTAATTGTAGTCTACCTAAAGTTTTGTCAATCTTGTTGATCTTTAAAAAAACTGACTTTTAGTTTTGTTGGTCTTTTATACTCTTTTTCTGGTCTCTTTTATTTAGTTTTTCTCTAATCTATATTATTTCCATTCTTCTGCTAACTTTGAGCTTAGCTTGTTCTAGTTCCTTGAGGCATAAAGTTAACTTGTTTATTTGAGAACTTTCTTCTTTGTTAATGCAGTCATTTGTCACTATAAATTTCCCTCTTAGTACTGCTTTGGCTGTACCTCCTAAGTTTTCTTATGTTGTGTCTTCATTTTCATTTGTCTCAAGATATTTTCTAACTCTCCTTTTGATCTTTTGTTTTGACTAGTTGGTTGTTCAGGAGTGTGTTGTTTAATTTCAACATGTTTGAGAATTTTCCAGTTTTTCATTTGTTGTTGATTTAGTTTCATTCCATTGTGGTCAGAAGGGATAATTGGTATGATTTCAATTCTTAAACTTATTAAAACCTGTTTTGTGAAGTATCCTGGAGAATGTTCTGTGTGTGCTTGAGAAGACTGTATTCTGCTTCCTCTGGCAGGAATATTCAATGTAAATCTGCTGGTCCATTTGGTCGATATGTTTTTCAAGTCCACTTTTTTTAAATTGATTTTCTGCCTGGATGTTCTATCGATTACTGAAATCTCCTATTATTGTTACATTGCTATTTCTTTCTACTGTTCTGTCAATGTTTGCTTTATATATTTGGATGCTTAAGTGTTGAGTGTATATATACTTATAATTCTTTTATATTCCTGATGAATTGACCCTTTTATCATAATACATGTATTTCCTTGTTGAACATGACAGTTTTTTACTTAAAAAGTATATATATTTTTCTGATATAAATATAGTCACCTATGCTTTCTAGAAGAAATAGGTAAATTTCTGGAAACATACAACCTGCTAAGACTGAATCATGAAAAAATAGGAAATTTGAACAGACCAAAAATGAGTAAGGAGACTGAATGACCATCAAAAACCTCTCAACAAAGGAAATCCCAGGACCAGATGGCTTCACTGGTGAATTCTACCAAATATTCAAAGAAAAATTGCCAATCCTTCTCAAACTCTTCCAAAAAAGTTAAAGAGGAGGGAATATTTCCAGTCTCATTTTGCTCTGATACCAAAGCCAGAGCAAGGTATCACATAAAAAGAAAACTGTAGGCCAATATCTATGATAAACATAGATGTAAAAATCCTCAACAAAATACTAGCAAACTGAATTCAATAACACATTAAAACAATCATACATCATGGTCAAGTGGGATTTATCCATGGGATGTAAGGATGAATCAATTAATATGATACACTCTATTTAAATAGAATGAATCATAAAGATCATATGATCATCTCAATAGATGCAGAAGAAGCATTTAACATAATATACCACATTTTTATGATAAAAACCCTCAACAAACATAAGTATAGAAAAACTTACCTCAATATAATAAAGGCCACTGCTATAGCCTGAATGTTTATATCCCCCCAAAATTATATGTTGAAAACCTAATGCCCTAGTTAATGGTTTTGGGAGATTGGGCCTTTGACAGGTGCTTAAGTCATGAGGATGTAACCCTCATGAGTGAGGTTACCCCTGTTGAAAGAAGCCTAAGAGGGGTGTTTGGCTGGCTCAGTCAATAGTGCATGGGACTCTTGATCTCAGGGTCATGAGTTCAAGTCCCAGGTTGGGCGTGGAACCTATGTAAGAAAAAAAAAAAAAAAAAGAAAAGCTCCCTAATTCCTTTCAACCATGTGAAGACACAGCAAGAAGGTACTATTTATAGAACCAGAAAGTGGGCCCTCACCAGACACTACACTGAATCTGCTAATAACATGATCTTGGAGTTCCCAGTCTCCAGAACCATGAAAAATAAATTTCTGTTGATTATAAGCCACCCAGTCTGTAGTATTTTCTTACAGCAGCCCAAATGGAATAAAACAACCATATATGAAGAGCCCACAGCTAACATGCACAAGGGTGAAAACTCAAAGCCGTTCCTCTAAGATCAGGAATAAGACAAAGGTGCCCATTCTTGCCATTTTTATTCAACATATTAGTGGAAATCCTAGCTGGAACAATTAGGCAAGAAAAAGAAATAAAAAGCACCCAACTCAGAAAAGAAGTAAAATTATCTCTTTGTTTTCAGATGACATCATCTTATAAGTAGAAAACCCTAAAGACTCCACCCAAAAAAATTAGAATAAATAAATTCAATAAAATTGCAGAATACAAAATCAACACATAAAGATTAGTTCTGTTTCTATACACTAACGATAAGGAAATTAAGAACACAATCCCCTTTTGTAGCATTAAAAAGAATAAAATATTAAGGAATAAGTTTAACCAAGGAGGTGGAAGACTTGTATAGCAAAAACAACAAAACATCAGTGAAAGAAAACAAAGATACAAATACAGAGAATCCTGTATTCATGAACTGGAAGACTTCAAATTGTTAAAATGTCCATTCTACTCAAAGCAACCTACAGATTCAATGTAATCTCTACCAAAATCCCATGACATTTCTTTTTATAGAAAAAGACAATCTGAAAATTCATATGGAAACACAAAACCTTGAATAGCCAAAGCAATCGTGACAAAGAAGAACAAATCTGGAGGCATAACACTTCCTAATAAAAAATATATTATAAGCTAAATTAATTAAAACAGTGTGGCACTGACATAAGGACATTTAGACCAATGAAAAAGAACACAGAGCTCAAAAATAAGCCCGCAAATTCACAACTGATCTTCAACAAGGGTAGCAAGAATACATAATGGGAAAAGGATAGTTACTTCAAGAAATGGTATTGGGAACATTGGATATCTACATGCAAAAGAATGAAATTGGACCCTTAACTTATACCATACACAGAAATCAACTTGAAATGAATTAAAGGCTTAAATGTAATACCTGAAACTGTAAAACTCCTATAAGAAAACATGGGAAAATCTTGATATTAGTCTTGGTAATGATTTCTTGAATATGACACCAAAGCACAAGCAACAAAAACAAAAATAGACAAGTTGGACTATATCAGACTAAAAAGCTTCTGCACAGCAAAGGAAACAATCAACAGAATAAGAAGGCACTCTATATATTGAGAGAACATATTTGCAAACTGGGTATCTAATAAGGGGTTAACATCCAAAATATACAAGGAACTCATACAATTCAATAGCAACAACAAAACAAAAAAATTCAATAGCAACAACAAAACAAAAAATAAATAACCCAATTAAAAACTAGGCAAAGATCTTAAATAGACATTTCTCTGAAGAATACATACGAATGACCAACAGGTATATGACAAGATATCTGCATTCCCATGTTTACTACAGCATTATTCATAATAACTGAAATATGAAAACAACCTAACTATCCATCAACAGATGAATGGATAAAGAAAATTGTGCTATGTACATAAAATGGAATATTACCCAGCCTTTAAAGACACTGGAAATTCTACCATGTGCTAGGGCATTAGGATATTATGCTAACTGAAATAAGCCAGTCACAGAAAGACACTGTATGATTCCATTAAATGAGGTACCTAAGGTAGTTAAACTCATAGAAACAGAGAGTAGAATGGTGGTTTCCAGAGGCTGATGGAGGGAAAATGAGGAATTAATATTCAACAGATATAAAGTTTCAGCTACGTAAGATGGGTAAGTTTTAGAGATCTGCTGTATAACATTGTACCTTTTGTTAACAACAGTACATTGTGCACTTAAGAATTTGTTAAGGCAGATCTCATGTTAAGTGTTTTTACTACACACACACAAACTTCAAAGGGGCAGGAGGAAATTTTTGGAAATAATGGATATGTTGATTATCTTGATCTTGGTTATAGTTTCACAGGTGAATACATATGTCAAGATCCATCAAATTGTATACTTTAAATATGTGAAGTTTCTTACATATCAATTATACCTAAAGAAATCTGTTTTAAAAAAAGAGGAAGGAATTGGCAGGAACAGAGCAGCACAACAGCTAATGTCAAGGGACCAGAATAATTACAGAGCTACAGGCAATAGCACTTCGGCACTCTTAATGTGTAAAAATTTAGAGCCTGTAAAGCCAGGGAGAAACCCCTCACCCCCAAAACCCATGATATCAATAAAATATACGTTGTGAAAAAGAAAAAAAAGACACCTTACGATGGGGACAAGATTCAAACCTAGAATGTTAGCATGGATGGGGAATATAAAGGGAACAGAATAGGTTCCCAGGAGAACCAGCCAAAAAGGGAGAGGGAGGAAGAAATGAACTGATGACACTTCCTCTTTATGTTGCCAAATTGCTGGTTTAAGATGATAATTTAACAGATGATCATGTATTTTCCTCCATGTATTGATTATAATAGGAACAGAAATTGTAAATAATTTTATTTCAGTGTCTTCATAGGACCTTCCTCCCAACCCTTTTTTACGTTATTTTATGCAATTTTCTTTGGTGTAGTTCCTCTCATCATATGAGGATGAGAACTAAAACAGCCCCTTGACACTTGTTTCATCTACTCAAAAAAGGCTGTCAGGGATGTTCTCAATTCCATGGTTCCATATTGTACTTGAGAAAATCCACCAGAGAAACTCCTATCTGATTTATTTATTTTTCTTAAAGATTTTATTTATTTATTTGACAGAGAGAGCGAGCGAGAGAGGGAACACAAGCAGGGGGAGTGGGAGAGGGAGAAGCAGGCTCCCCGCAGAGCAGGGAGCCCGATGCGGGACTCGATCCCAGGACCCCGGGATCATGACCTGAGCCGAAGGCAGACCTTAACGACTGAGCCACCCAGGCGCCCCTAAACTCCTATCTGATTTAATAAAAAAAAAAAAAAAAGTACTTGTTCTACACAATTAGTTGTTTTTGTCTTTTGGTTACTGAGAACAATGGAGTTGACCTGGTTTCCCTTTATAGGTTTGTTGTACAATGTTGTCAAATTTAGGACTTACTGGTAACAAGGATGAAGGTGGCAATTAAAGTATACATTTCAACTTTGTCCACACTCTGCTTTTCTTTCTTTTTCCATTCAACTTCTAATTGCACTAACTTGCTTATTTTAAACTTCTTTATAATTTGCTTTAGTATCCTTCTGGAAGAAGTGGGGGATAAAATTGAGTGAAAGTTTAGAGAATAAATTCATTTATAGTTCAGTGATTTGTATTTCTTCCTTTTTAAGCAGTCACATATAATAATCTTTCCCCACTAGAAAGACTTTACAGATGAACTGGAAGGATGTGTGTTTTAAGCTATTGCTATCTCTACTTTTTCCCTTCTAACATAACTGGACTACATATGGGTCAAAATCAACCATGCAGAAATATAATAAGTATGCTTTCTTTGAGACTATGAAATTAATTCCTTATTTTAGTATTACTTACTTGTATAGATTACCAACAGAACCCAAAAGCGATCTGTGAAAAATAGGAAACAGAGAGCCATGAACTTTTCCTAAAAATAAAAATGTTAACAAACTCTTTAAAATACAATAGGATGACACACAATTTGGTCTAATAATAGAAAATAAAACTTAATGAAGCAGAGTTAAGCCAAGGGAATTTTAATATCATTAGAGAATAACAAATAGGTTATAATATTAAGAACAGGATTATAATTATGAGACAAATGTATTTATAAATATTAAGGAAATCTGAAATCAAGTGTATCTCTACAGGTTTTTTTCATCTCTCTGATCATTTTAAAAGTGTAAATGTTTTCAATTTTTAAGATATCAGATGGTTAAGGGATTGCAGTAAATTAAATCAAGGGACCATATTTGGAGGGATGTTTCTTCTTCATAAATATCTCCATAAATATTATTCTGTAATGACATAATACTTAGAACTCTAAACCATAAATATAGAATTATATTTTCTGCAAAAGCATGAAGAATGTAGGTCTGTTATAGTGATCATTTACTTAACACACAGAGATGCTTTGAGATCAAAATTAATGTCTATTTTAAATAGGTACTTTAAAAACTTCAGTACTATTTTTTCTGGTGCATCAAATGCATTGAACACTATCATATTTAAATACAGATACTAAGACAAAGAATAATAGCAAAAGGAAATTTTAAAGACTTCATAAATAACCAGACTATCTTGAGGGGTATGTTAGTTGTTTCATTCCTCAAAGTGTGGGAAGCCTAAATTGCACTTAAATTTAAAAATTCAAGTTTTTAAAAAAATATTTACCTTCTAACACTTGAACACAAATGACAATTAAGTGTAAAAATGTTTCATAGTGGACCAAGTCATCCTATATTTCTCACAGTGATTTGTTACCCTAAAGAGTTTGATTTTAATATTCTAGGCAGTGGCAGTCGTTGCTTATATTTTCATTTTAGAAAAATAATTTTAGAGTTATTTCTCCATTGCCTCCAACATTTGGTAAGTTAAGAAATTTTGTGAAATCATTAATAATTTTTGGTAGTCACTCCCTCTTCCTTGCCTGCTGCCACTGCCTTAATTTGGATCCTTATTATCACTTCCTGTGCAATTGTAACAATACCAACGAGTATCCCAGTACCGTCTTGCAGCATAACAATCTGTCTCCAACTAAACTCTAGAATGATCCTTCTATGATGAGAATATAATCTTCAAGTTAATAAATAAGACCCTGTGTGATCTAGCAGTATTGTGGGTTGGCTCACCCATCACCCATAACCCATTCTAACATAATTCTAAAATGCCTTTGAATACTATAGATGCTGGAGAGATAAAAACTGATACTTTCAGACTCCATTGTAACTATAGAGCTTCAGATTTAGTTTAGGTTTCTCCAATTAGATGTACATATTCAAGACTTTGATTTGCAACTGAATTTGATAAGAAAGGTGGGACAAAAGTATGCATTTTTATAATATAAAGATGTGGATGGTATATCCAAATTAGTATGAATTAGTATGAATATGGAGCAGGGAGATGTGGTTGTGAGTTCCTGATTTTGCAAGTGGTTTCTTGAAGTAGAAGTCTTCTCAGTCAACGCAGAGGTAATATTTTTCCAGAGCTTGTAGCTGTGGTGGAAGATTCCTGATTCTTCAGCTTTGGCCCATGACAGAGGTTTGAATTCCCTTGATTTGGGGAGTTATCCCTGGAATGTAATACCTTGTGTGTTTCTTCATACTAACCTGTAACCTAAACAAATCTTGAGTTTAAACTAGCTACAATGGATTATTTTGTCTGCAACAAAACCCCCTGACTTACTAGACGTAATTAATGTTTAAATGCAGCTGTGAATTGTGTAAAACTGATGAAACACAGACCTGATGAAACACAGACTCTGAAACAAATAATATATTATATTAAAAAAAAAAAAAGGAGACAGTAGGAAGGAAAAAATGAAGGGGGGAAATCGGAGGGGGAGACAAACCATGAGAGACTATGGATTCTGAGAAACAAACTGAGGGTTCTAGAGGTGAGGGGTGTGGGGGGATGGGTTAGCCTGGTGATGGGTATTAAAGAGGGACATACTGAATGGAGCACTGGGTGTTATACGCAAACAATGAATCATGGAACACTACATCAAAAAACTAATGATGTCATATATGGTGATTAACATAACATAATAAAATAAAATTTAAAAAAATCTTAAAGGAAATAATATTCTGAGATTAAGTATTTGACTTGGTTGGGCTTAACAGCAGCAAAATTCTAGTTACCTTTAAAAAGTGGAGCACTGGTTTTCCATGTTATGCAGAACTAAATATTTACTAAATTTTTACCTGAGGTTGTCTGTAATGAAATGTGTATTGAAAGCAAGGCTTGCATTTCATTACAGACAACCTCAGGTAAAAATTTTAGTAAATATTTAGTTCTACATGGTAATCTCAGAATCTTATTTCTGAATCTACGCCCCAACCTTCACGTAAGAGACCTAGCATGACTGTGCATTCAACTGTCATTGCTATTCAACATATACCATTTGAGATTCTACTTCTAATTTTTAATTATATCATCCTTATGCAATAACAAATAAGTGTCTTTCAGGATAGGCACAGAAATGCATATTTCTCTGGATAGGTCTGTATGAGCTGCTAATTTAAACCTGATGCTATCACCTTTTTTTTCTGTATATTCTGCAGTGTAGTTATCAATGGTCAACTCAAACCACAGTCCTTGTATCTCATGCCTATGCCTTATGTCCTGTGTGTGTGTGTGTGTGTGTGTGTGTTGGCAGCTGTTCACTCTGGTTGGGGCATAGATTCAGAATGAATATGACTCTTAGATTTGGAATGGCAGTATTATACATTTGCTAGAAATACAGTCCATTATTGATTGTCTCTGAAACATGGACACTCCAAGTGAATAAACTTTGAGCAGTATACCTGCTCAATTACATGTGTGTTTGAATATATCTATATGTGGATTCATGGGTGGCACCTAAAGATTTAGCCTGTAGGGCAGGGACTTGAAAGCAAGACTTAGATGACTGGTGATAAGGAGGTTTGGGGAAATGTTATGTGGAGAACTTTTGAGAATAGACCAAGAGTATAAGGTTATTTCTGAATGCTCAGCAAAAGGTTCCCTTTACAAGGATTTTAGTAATTGGGAGGACCAAATGATACACTTTGTGGATGTCAACTTCTTTTTCAAGCCACTTCAGTGCTTGCTCAGTGGGCACATGAACAAATTGACCATGGTGTTGGGAATGGAAATGTAAAAAGACTTGTAAAAAGACAATATAAATTTCTCTCTCCCTCATGTTAGTATATTTCTGGCTACTGCTGTCCTGGACACTACCACTGTTGAGTGTTGGGAATGGAAATGTAAGCCCAAATAGAATTCCACTCCCTGGGCGCCTGGGTGGCTCAGTTGGTTAAGCGACTGCCTTCGGCTCAGGTCATGATCCTGGAGTCCCGGGATCGAGTCCCACTTCGGGCTCCCTGCTCGGTGGGGAGCCTGCTTCTCCCTCTGACCCTCCTCCCTCTCATGTGCTCTCTCTCTCTCATTCTCTCTGTCTCAAAATAAATAAATAAAATCTTAAAAAAAAAAAAAAAAAGAATTCCATTCTCTGACAGGGGGACAGGCTCCTGGCTTAATGGATGCAGGCCAATAATATTCAACTTTGTGGATTATGAAGGGAAAAATAATTTGTGCTCACCAATAGGCACTTATTTTGGGTGTGGGCTTGTTTTTACAGCTTACCATGCTTCTTCTGTGCTTCTCCCATAACATTTTACTCACTTTTATGAAATCCATACAATATAGGAACTTTATTTTACCAAAAATAAAAAGTAAGGCAAAGTGCTTTTGAACACATAACTCACTCATCTTAAATGAAACCAGCCAAGTACCCAGATGGCTGGTTTGAGGGAATGTAGAATGGCCTATTAAAAACATAGTCATGGGATGCCTTGGTGGCTCAATCAGTTAAGCATCCACCTCTAGGTTTTGGCTCAGGTCATGATCTCAGAGTCATGAGATCAAGCCCCTCATCCAGATTCTGCGCTCAGTGAGGAGTCTGCTTGAGATTCTCTCTCTCTCTCCCTCTCCATCTGCCCCTCCCCCAATTTGTGTGCTCTCTCTCTCTCTTCCCCCCTCCGCCCTTCCTCTCTCTCTCTTTCTCAAATAAAAATAAATAAATCTTTATAAACACAATCGTTTATGAGCTGGGAAACACCACCTTTCTAATCTGGAGTGCTGTCATACAGGATATGTTCTGAACCATGAACAGATATATGGTGCCTTTTCTCTGAAGATTAGCACTTCTCACTATTACTGAGAATTATTATAGAATGGTAGTTAATTCCATGCTTTGCATGGAATCTTGTAGAAAATTGCTTGAGTTTGAATCTCAGTTTGACTACCTAATAGCTAGGTGACCCCACAAACTACTTAACATTTCTTTGTCTTAGTTTTCTAATCTGTAAAAGGGGATAAGACTAGTACTATGGATTATGTAAATCAGTATATGTAAATCACTTTGGAGAATGCCCACCACATAATACTATGTGTAATACTATGAAAGTGCTTGCTATTACTATTACCCAAATGACTTAGTCACAAATTTTAGCTTCCCGTCTTCATGGTTGTAGGCTCTTCTTGATTAAAAAAAAACAAACAAACTTTAGAGCACAATAGGAGAATGCTTCCACTAGGGATACACTGGTTTCATTGACATAGAAGTTAAGATTTACCAGTTGATCATTTTGGGCTCCTCATATCATGGCACCAGTAGGCAATAACAGGGAGTACTGTTGCTTAGAGTAATTGATCCTGGCTATCAAGGGAAAAATATGTTTCTGCTACACAATGGAGCAAGGAAGAACATGTCTGGAAACCAAAAAGTCCTTTGGGGTGCTGTCATAACTAGTAGTTAAAGTATTGAAGAAATGAGCAACCTAATTCAGGCAGGATAACAGACAGCTCAGGCCCATTAGAAATAAAGGTTTGGGTGACCCCCAAAATATATAAACACCAATCCATTGAAGTGCCAGCAGTAGTCAATGGGAACATAAAATGGATAGTGAAGAATAAAGTTATAAATATCAACTGTAGCCTCATGAACAGGTAGAGAAACAAGGGCAGGATCAGCCTTGCGTGCTTTTTTCCAATTTTCTTTTTTATTCTCTTTCTGTTTCTATTTTATACAGACAGTGGTATGGCAGCAAATTCTGTGATTTACTCCAAATTCTGCAGTCTATCAAAATATGTTTGTGGTTGAAGTTGAAAAGAAATCAAGATGGCACTGAGATGGAGGCAGTGAATGCTCAGTGATTACAAATCACCAAGATTTGTTTGTGGGAGCAGCAAGAATGACTCACAGGCAAGATCTATACCCTACATCAGAGCAGAGACTGGGACAGAGAGAGACTAGATAGAACTTAGTGTAGCTCCTTATATTCAAGACCAAATGCCCAGACCCTTGATAAATGTGTTCTGATGTTTTGGGAAACAACACTACAACCCCACATTGAACAATTCATCCTAGTGATATAGGGTAGACTGACCCTTGCACAGGGAGGCTAATGCAGAGCTATACAGAAAGGAGGGCTGAAGGAACCTTAGGGCAGGGATGGAGCCTGTGAGCTCTGAACTTAATAACATTTAATAGCAGTTTTAAGTCAGTCTGTCATTTGGGAACCTTCAATAAATTCTCGTTGAGTGTTGTAGCCTGTTCTCTGTGGTGCTATTATGAATTAAGAAGGAAAGCTTGTCTCAGATTTGAGCTGGAGGCCAAATTGAGGCTGATAGCACTGTTTGCCAACAGAGGAAAGCACTTTTCAAATGAGTGATGGTACGTAACTGGCGGCAGGGGCTGCTACTAGGAGGCAAAAAGAGGAGGCAGGAAGGGAAATTCATAAAGGAACTCATCACACATGCATGAGAGGGTACCCTTAAAACTCAGAGAGAGATCAGGGGTATTTTGTTAGGGGATCAAGCTAATGGAAACTTGAGCACAATACTTGATGGCAACAAGTATCATAGCTATAGGCGTGGGAAGACAGAACATTTTGGCCTTGCACTAGTTTTTCCTGTTTAATTCTTAACAAAGATTCAGAGAGGTAATATTTATGATACTCACTCTACAGATAAAGGTATCAAGGTTCATAAAAGGTGATTTTCCCAAAGTCACAAAGCTATGAAGTAGTAGAGTCAAGATTTGAATTAGAGTTTTCTTAACCTCAAGGCTAGGAAATCTTACCAATTCAGATAATTTAACACTTATATTTCTCATTACCATTCATGTTGGTAATTGGGTTCTTGAGACTATTTTAGACAGTTTACTAATTAAAAAAATACTTTAACACATTGGTTCTCAAAGTTTGCCATAAACCAATTGGAACATTTTTCCATTTCTTTGTGTCTTCCTCAATTTCTTTCATGAGTTATTTTATAGTTTTTTTTTTTTTTTGAAAAGGTAGACTTTTAGTAACTGCTTTTATCATTTTTCTGAGTACAGATCCTTTGCCTCTTTGGTTAGATTTATTCCTAGGTATCTTATGGTTTTGGGTGCAATTGCAAATGGGATCAACTCCTTAATTTCTCTTTCTTTTGTCTTGTTGTTGGTGTATAGGAATGCCATTGATTTCTGTGCATTGATTTTCTATCCTGCCACTTTACTGAATTCCTGTATGAGTTCTAGCAGTTTTGGGGTGGAGTCTTTTGGGTTTTCCACATAAAGTATCATAACATCTGTGAAGACTGAGAGTTTGACTTCTTCTTTGCTGATTCGGATGCCTTTGATTTCTTTTTGTTGTCTGATTGCTGTGGCTATGACTTCTAGTACTATGTTGAATAAAGTGGTGGTAGTGGACATCCCTATCATGTTCCTGACCTCAGGGGGAAAGCTCTCCGTTTTTCCCCATTGAGAATGATATTAGCTGTGGGGTTTTCATAGATGGCTTTTATGATATTGAGGTATGTACCCTCTATCCCTATACTCTGAAGAGTTTTGATCAAGAAAGGATGCTGTACTTTGTCAAATGCTTTTTCTGCATCTATTGAGAGGATCCTATGGTTCTTGTTCTTTCTTTGATTAATGTATTGTATCACCTTGATTGATTTGCAGATATTGAACCAAACTTGCAGCCCAGGAATAAATCCCACTTGGTTGTGGTGAATAATCCTTTTAGTGTACTGTTGGATCCTATCGGCTGGTATTTTGGTGAGAATTTTTGCATCCATGTTCATCAGGGATATTGGTCTGTAATTCTCCTTTTTGATGGGGTCTTTGATTTTGGGATCAAGGTAATGCTGGCCTCATAAAATGAGTTTGGAAGTTTTCCTTCCATTTCTATTTTTTGGAACAGTTTCAGAAGAATAGGTATTAATTCTTCTTGAAATGTTTGGTAGAATTCCCCTGGGAAGCCATCTGGCCCTGGGCTTTTGGTTTTTGGGAGATTTTTGATGACTGCTTCAATTTCCTTAGTGGTTATAGGTCTGTTCAGGTTTTCTATTTCCTCCTGGTTCAGTTTTGGTAGTTGATACATCTCTAGGAATGCATCCATCTCTTCCAGGTTATCTAATTTGCTGGCATAGAGTTGCTCATAATATGTTCTTATAATTGTTTGTATTTCCTTGGTGGTTGTGATCTCTCCTCTTTCATTCATGATTTTATTAATTTGGGTCCTTTCTCTTTTCTTTTTGATAAGTCTGGCCAGGGGTTTATTAATCTTTTTTTTTTTTAAGATTTTATTTATTTATTTGAGAGAGAAATAGAGCAGCAAGAGAGGGAACACAAGCAGGGGGAGTGGGAGAGGGAGAAGCAGGCTTCCTGCTGAGCAGGGAGCCTGACACGGGGCTTGATCCCAGGACCCTGGGATCATAACCTGAGCCGGAGGCAGACGCTTAACAACTGAGCCACCCAGGCACCTGGGGTTTATCAATCTTATTAATTCTTTCAAAGAACCAGCTCCTAGTTTTGTTGATCTGTTCTACTGTTCTTTGGTTTCTATTTCATTGATTTCTGCTCTGATCTTTATTATTTCTCTTCTCTTGCTGGGTTTAGGCTTTATTTGCTGTTCTTTCTCCAGCTCCTTTAGGTGTAGGGTTAGGTTGTGTACTTGAGACCTTTCTTGTTTCTTGAGAAAGGCTTGTATTGCTATATACTTTCCTCTTAGGACTGCCTTTGCTGCATCCCAAAGATTTTGAATAGTTGTGTTTTCATTTTCATTGGTTTCCATGAATTTTTTTAATTCTTTAATTTCCTGGTTGACCCATTCATTCTTTAGTAGGATGCTCTTTAGCCTCCATGTATTTGAGTTCTTTCCGACTTTCCTCTTGTGATTGAGTTCTAGTTTCAAAGCATTGTGGTCCAAAAATATGCAGTGAATGATCCTAATCTTTTGGTACTGGTTGAGACCTGATTTGTGACCTAGGATGTGATCTATTCTGGAGAATGTTCCATGGGCACTAGAGAAGAATGTGTATTCTGTTGCTTTGGGATGGAATGTTCTGAATATATCTGTGAAGCCCATCTGGACAAGTGTGTCATTTAAAGTCTTTATTTCCTTGTTGATCTTTTGCTTAGATGATCTGTCCATTTCAGTGTGGGGCATGTTAAAGTCCCTTACTATTATTGTATTGTTGTTGATGTGTTTCTTTGCTTTTCTTATTAATTGGCTTATATAATTGGCTGCTCCCATTTAGGGGCATAGATATTTACAGTTGTTAGATCTTCTTGTTGGATAGACCCTTTAAGTATGTAAGTGTCCTTCCTCATCTCTTATTATAATCTTTGGTTTAAGATCTAATTTGTCTGATGTAAGGATTGCCACTCCAGCTTTCTTTTGGTGTCCATTAGCATGGTAAATGGTTTTCCACCCCTTCACGTTCAATCTGGAGGTGTCTTTGGGTCTAAAATGAGTCTCTTGCAGACAGCATATTGATGGGTCTTGTTTTTTTTTTATCCAATCTGATAGCCTGTGTCTTTTGATTGGGGCATTTAGCCCATTTACATTCAGGGTAACTATTGAAAGATAGGAATTTGGTGCCATTATATTGCCTGTAAGGTGACTGTTACTGTATATTGTCTGTGTTCCTTTCTGGTCTATGTTACCTTTAGGCTCTCTCTTTGCTTAGAGGACCCCTTTCAAGATTTCTTGTAGGGCTGGTTTTGTGTTTGCAAATTCCTTTAGTTTTTGTTTGTCCTGGAAGCTTTTTATCTCTCTTTCTATTTTCAATGACAGCCTCGCTGGATATAGTATTCTTGGCTGCATATTTTTCTCATTTAGTGCTCTGAATATATCATGCTAGTCCTTTCTGCCCTGCCAGGTCTCTGTGGATAGGTCTTTTGCCAATCTAATGTTTCCACCATTGTAGGTTACAGATCTCTTCTCACAAGCTGCTTTCAGGATTTTCTCTTTGTCTCTGAGACTCATAAGTTTTACTATTAGATGTCAGGGTGTTGACCTATTTTTATTGATTTTAAGGGGGGGTTCTCTGTGCCTCCTGGATTTTGATGCCTGTTTCCTTCCCCAAATTAGGGAATTTCTCTGCTGTAATTTGCTCCAATATACCTTCTGCCCCTCTCTCTCTTTCTTCTTCTTCTGGGATCCCAATTATTCTAATATTGTTCCATTTTATGGTATCACTTACCTCTCAAATTCTGCCATCATGATCTAGTAGTTGTTTATCTCTCTTTTTCTCAGTTTCTTATTTTCCATCATATGGTCTTCTATAACACTAATTCTCTCTTCTGCCTCATTTATCCTAGCAGTTAGAGCCTTCATTTTGGATTGCACCTCATTAATAACCTTTTTTGATTTCTACTTGGTTAGTTTTTATTTCTTTTATTTCTCCAGAAAGGGTTTCTCTAATATCTTCCATGTTTTTTTCAAGCCCAGCTAGTATCTTTATAATCGTCATTCTGAACTCTAGTTCCAACATCTTACTAATGTCCATATTGATTAGGTACCTGGCAGTCAGTACTGCCTCTTCTTCTTTTTTTTTTGAGGTGATTTTTTTCCATCTTGTCATTTTGTCCAGAGGAGAATAGATGAATGAGAGAACAAAATGCTAACAGGGTAACAACGACCCCAGAGAAATATACACTAAACAAATCAGAAGAGACCTGAAACTGGGGGAAAAGAAAGGGAAAGAAAGAAAAAAGAAAAAAAAAAAGGAGAAGAAAAAGATAAAAAAACGAGAATATGATCAAATATGATCAGGCTGGTGAATAGTTCAGTGCCACTCACTAGATTTTGGGTGTATTTTGGTCTGTTAGAAGAAACTGCCTCGCAAAATCTTAAAGAAAGAAAAGCTTATATATGTACAAAACTAAGGTTAAATATGATGAAGGGATGGAATATGACTGTAAAAATGAAAATTATAAAATATTTTATAAAAGGAATTGATAAGATAAGAAGTTGGTTGAAAAAAGAAAGAAGAGGAATTAAAAAAAAAAAAGGGAGAGAATGTGATCAGGCAGGAGAGTAGAACAAAGCCATACACTAGAGATTTAGGGTGTATTTTGGTCTTTTAGAAGAAACTGTATCCCAAAATTTTAAAGAGAGAACAACTTATATGTATACCAAAAAGAAGGTTAACTACTCTTCAGGAATAGAATATGACCCTAAAAATGAGAAATAAAAAGATTTTTAAAAAAGGGATTGATAAGATGTTGATTGAAAAAGGGAAAAATAAAAATAAAAAAAAGAAAAGAAAAAAGAAAAGAAAAAAAAATTAACTTTGAAAGACTAAAGAATCATGGGAAAAAAGCCATGAATTCTATGTGCTGTATTCCCCTAGTGCTGGAGTTCTGCTGTTCTTATTGATTGGTAAACTTGATCTTGGCTTGCTGTTCTTGCTGATCTTCTGGGGGTGGGGCCTGTTGCCGTGGTTCTCAAATGTCTTTGCCGGAGGTGGAATTGCCCTGCCCTTGCTGGGGGGCCAGGGTAAGTAATATGCTCGGGTTTGCTCTCAGGAGCTTTTGTTCCCTGCAAGCTTTCTGTACAGCTTTGGAGGAAGGGAAAGAAAATGGCAACCTCCCAATCTCTGCCCCGCAGGAGCCAAGAACTCGGGCCCCACTTCTCAGTGCGCCCCCAGAGAATAGCAGTCAATCACTCCTGTCTCCCCAGTCTCTGGCCATACTCCATGCTCACCTGGCCTGTGACTGAGCATTTCTGTCTCTGGCACAGGACCCCATTTGGAGTCTCCAAACCTAGCAGATTTCTGCAGTGCACTCCCATGCCACTCCTGGGGGGGGGAAGGGGAGTCTCCCCAGATCTGCCGCTTGTTGGGTCCCTGCTGTAAGAGCAGTGGCCCGACTGTGACGCAGATCATGGTTTATGGCAGTCCTGAGCTGAGAGCCCACTCCTTGGCTCCATCTCTGCAGCTGGCTTCCCTGCTCTGATACCTGGGCACTCTCCCGCACTCAGGCACCCCTGGTCTTCCTCTGACCCCGAGGGTCCTGAGACCACACTGTCCCAGCGAGGGTTCCACCCCTCCACTTAGCCACTGGAGCGACGTCCCTCAGCAGAGCCAACTTCTAAAAGTTCCGATTTTGTGCTCCGCTGCTCTATCAGTTGCTGGTAGTGCCTGACGGAGGCCCCCTCCCCCGCCATCTATCTTCCTGAATATCACCTCTAATTCACTTCTCCACATGTCCTACCTTCCAGAAAGTGGTTGCTTTTCTGTTCAGAGAGTTGTTGCTATTCTTTTCTTTGATCTCCTGTTCAGTTCATAGGTGTTCAGAGTGGTTCGATCTCTGTCTAGCAGAATTCCTGGGACCAGATGAAATTTAGGTCTACTCCTTTGCCATCTTGCTAAATTTACCCTTGTGAAGTTTTTATTCAAGCTTTAGTCCATTATTCTTATTATTCTGTCCAAATATTTTACCTTTTTATTCTTGAGTTGAAGGAATCCTTTATATATTCAGAATAAAAGTCTTTAGTCAGATAGAGGTATTACAAACATTTTTCTCAGCCTGTACTTTACATACTTGTTTTCTTAATGCTACTTCCTAATGAATAAACATTTTTAAGTTTGATGAAACCCAAACACCAATTTTTTTCTCTCTTAGTTAGTTCTTCTATGTCATGTCTAAGATATATTTGCCAAACTCAAGGTCTTCTAGGCTTTCTTTTAAAAGCTTTATAGTTTTCCCTTATGTTAAAACTAGTATAATTATTTTCACTTGACAGATGAAGGATCTGAGGCACATACTGATCAAACTACTTGCCTGAAGTTTCACATTACTTGAACCAGGACTTGAACTCATGCAATTTTTACTTATCACCACTAGCTAGATTGCCACTGATTATGCTACATCAGGGAAAATGTAATCAAAGGTTTACATGCTCTTTTTGACTTTTGAATATTTTTTCAAGGAGCATTTATTATTATATTCTTGAACATTTTTGTTGTATGGAGAACAGTTTGGGAAAAGTAAGTCCAATAAATATTCATTGGCTGAATTAAAGTTCTAAAATAGCACCAGAAATGTGACATTCTACTTCCTAATAGTCTTGCCCAATGGCCTAGTTATTTTGGAAATATGCTAGGGTGTTCCATAGAACTTATAGATTTCTGTGTGTTGTCAGGTACAGGAAAGGTGTATTGTCTCTTTATTGTTCAAATTTCCTTCCTAAATCATCCTTTATATAGTTACCAGCAAGGTGGCTCCCTGACCCCCTGAATCTGGAAGGCATTACTAATCCTAAAAGGAAGTGTTCCTAAAAAGAACACTTGTCAATGGTTTTCTCCTGAGCTCTTCTGGAGTACAGGATTGCCAAATAAAGATACAGAATGGCCAGTTAAAATTGAGTTTCAAATAAATATCCTTTTTTAGTATAAGTATGTTCCATGCAATATTTGGAATTTACTTATATTAAAAAGGTATCTTTTATCTGAAATTCAAATTTAACTGGGTATCTTGTATATTTATTTGTTAAACTGAGCAATCTTAGTTAGGGGGCTAAATGTGTGCCTGGTTTATGGAAAGAGAGCATTCTCTTATTTAACCTAAGACCTCTATGTCTTTAATATGGATGTGTCGTGGCATCCAGATTTCCCCTCTGCTGGAGGGTGATTGTCAGCAGTGTAAATTCTATAACCCATAAAAAGGAAAAAAATAAATAAATCCCACCTAGGAGAATAACAGTGCATTCAGAAAAATATTTAAAGGTGTTCTAAGGATATTTTACATTCAAGTCTACTAGGAAGGGTAAAGTACCTTATTATACTGTATTATTATTACAACTACCAAGAACAAGTAGTAGAATGAAGATGAAAATACCAAAATCTTTCACATTAAAGCACATTTAAGTTTAAAATCATGTGATGAAACTTAATTAAGTGTCAGAAGGTATACTAACATAATGTTGAGTTTGCAAATTTAAATACACAAAAGTAAGGCAATATAGACACTAAAAGTTCCCTAGTAACATTAACTCACCCACATCATACATCATGCATAATAAAGTTAACATTTAGCAACCAGAAATGTCGTTCATAACACAAAATATGTGCAACTCAAGATCATTAACATTTTCCATATTTTTATACTATTTCAAAGGTTCAATATTCTCATTACACTAATGTGGAGAGAACTACTCAGTCATAGAGTTAAAAATTCTTTGAAAACGTATTTGTTTATCTCACAGTCTTTCATTAGAGTCATAATCAACTTGGGTTGTATTTTGTTTCAGCAACAGAAAAAAACATTTTTACATTTAGAGAATGTTAACTACTGTGTAAATCTTCAATTTTTCATTTTCTAAAATGATTTCAAACTTGCTCTATTTATAGTTATTATTCTGAAAAACATATCATTATTATTATAGTATTGTTCTGATATTTTAATAAAAACTGGGGTGGGGAGGGCTCATAATATGATGATCCTCACTATGTAACTTTTTGTAGAATTGAGATGATAATAGTACTTGACTCATAGGGGTGCCATGAGAATTAAGTCACTTAATATCTACAAAATTCTTTGTAATATATGGCACATTGTAAAGAGTTAGCTAAAAAAATTCTTAGTGTTCACAAATAGCAAGATTCCAGATGTACAGATATAAGGAGATTTTACGTTACCCTTCTTAGACTTCTACAATTAGAATATGAGAACACCTGAAACAATTTTAGTGAGTTTATAATATCTCATATTTAAAAGCATATTTTTAAGTTTATAGAATTAAAAGAAATCTCTTATGAGTATTTGCTTATGACTAATACAAATGTGAAACAGTTAAACTTAGTAATCATTGAAATAAAAATCAATGTGAAAATTATATTTTATTTTTACATCTGAAAAAATAACTAAACTGAATACCACTGGCAATACCAAGTGCTGGTGAGGGCCTGGAGCATGTAGAATTATCCAACGTTGCTGGTATCAATGTAAATTGCTACACCCATGTAGAACAACTATTTGGCAACTGTTACCTACTAAATTTGAAACATGTATATCCTATAATTTAGCAATTCCAGAAATGCATGTGCTTGTGCACCAAAAGAAATTACAGGGTGATCATACTAGCAGTATTCATAATAGCTAAGAACTGGAAACCACCCAAATTTCTATCAGCAGCAGAACAAATTGGACAAATCATGGAATATTCTTACAACAGATTACTCTAGAGCAATGAGAATTAAGGCATTACAGCTGCATCAATGACATGGATGATTCTTACAAACAATGCTTAGTGAAAGATGTAACAAAAGAACATACACAGTATGATTCCAATTATATAAAGCACAATATCGGGAAATTTGGCCTTTGGTATTATAAATGAAAGTAATTTTCTGCATAGAGCACTGGGTGTTATACGAAAACAATGGATCGTGGACCACCACATCAAAAACTAATGATGTATTGTATGGTGACTAACATAACATAATAAAATTTTTAAAAATTAATTTATTAATTAAAAAAAGAAAGTAATTCTGTCTTTTGGGGAGGGCTTCTGGGGAGCTGCTAATGTTCTGTCTCTTTTCCTGGGTGCTAATTATCTCATGACAATTCATTCACATGAATGAATGAATTGGCTTTTATGATATGGCCACCCTTCTGTATATGGTATACTTCAATTAAAATAAATTAAACTCAGAAAAGGATTTTAATTTGAGAAGCAAAAAATAAAAAAAAAGTTTTATGATTTGTATTACCAATGTTTCTAGTTCCCTACAGGATTCTTTTAGAAACTAATGTCTACTTAGAAAAGAGCAAGCCTAATCCACAACTTACCATACCAATTTGCCAAAATAGTTCATAAGGATTGGAAGAAATCTATGCAGTGCTTCAATGAGAAATACAGCTATGAGGTCAATTTAATCCTAATTTCCAGTTTTAGAATGATCCAAGGGTTAATCAGAATAGAGAGTTGAGAATTTGAATTGGGAAGTGATGAACTTAAGAATGTGCTTGTTGGAGGCAGTGGTGAGAGGAACAAGGACAAGGCAAAAGTGAGATGTTAAATTCAAGCTCATCCTTTGGGATATAAAACAAAGGCAAAAGCAAAATTTCTAAGGCTATTTGAGAAGTATGTTGCAAAATCTTCCATACTAAGGATATTCTATTTAATATTACATTATGTAGTAAGGAAAATATTGTTAATATAAGTATTTAATTTGTGTTAGTAATAAATAATAATTATTGGATTTTTGTAGTTCAGGAGACAACTAGGAAATGTATGAACATGATATTAATAATATGAAGAGACTTTTGTGAACAATTGGCAGCTAAAATGAGGAAGAAACAGATATGAGCTCTTAACTAGGGCACTGGAAATAATTCACCATAGTTAAGGAATCCCAGGACAGGGTTTGCCTGCCAAGGTCTGGAGAGCAAGGGTTCTATTTCAAGTGAAGTTGCTTAAGCCAATCTAAAGAAACTAAACATATACCAATGGCTAAGGTGCCTAGAAGAAAAATATTAATTCACACCCAGAACAAAAATACTAGTTTGGACCATATAAAACTACTTTTACAGGTCACAACAGCCAAATATTGGCAATTTTATATGATTTAACCTTATATGTACACAAACACACAACGATGGTTAACAATATAAAAGGATCAGAGAACAAATGCTGAATACAGATGATGGAGGTCCACTCTGAAGACTGCTCTGACAACAAACACTACATGGGGGTGCAAAACACACTTGCCCTGCATACTTTGCCAGTGTTGTAAATTTAATTGAACCAAGATAATAAAACTTTAAGGAAGATCATTTTTTAATTATTTAAGGGCATCTGAAAATTACAATGATATTTTCCTTATCATGTTTGTGATTGGTAACTTTAGGAAAAACAATACAGTTTTGTTTGTTTTGTTTTAGAAATTGACTTTTAAGATTAATTCCAACACAGAAGTTTTTAAGAAAGTAGTCCTTGATACATTTAGAAATACAACCCATGCATGAGCTAATACACAGAGAAAGTGGACATGTTTTGATCCTGAAACTTACCTTGTCATTCAATATCTGTCATTAAACCAACAAACAAAACAATCATGAAATTTGGGCTTCATTTTTCCTAGTAATAGAAACATCGGTGTCTACTGGAATAGAGATTATATAATAGAAAATCTTCAGTATTGACTTCTCTTTTTCTTGACTATTTAAACAATACTTTTAGCTTAGCAAAAAAAAAAAAATACAGTTGCTTTGTCAACTCCAAAGCCATTGTTCTTTTAATAATAGAATCTTGGCTTATAGAACTTAATTATTTAGCTACAGAAATTCTGAATAACATAATTTCAGATACAAAAAGAGATTCTTTGACTCTCTAGCTCAAGAAATTACAGATTTTAAAAATGCATGAAAGATGTAACTGGGCATTGGTGACCAATTTCATTAAATGAACTGTGACTTTACTGAAAAAAAAAAAGGCATGTGTCCATTGAGTTCCCAAGGGCTGGATTATTCAATGGAAATATATTTCTACTAGAATATCATAAGGAGAAATAGCCAGGCTAAATTAGTAAAATTCATGCTAGTGCACGACTCATTTATTCAGTAATCATTTGTCTCTTTAGAAAAAGTATTTACATAGTGAGATAATTTAATATAGGTTGTAAGATTTCCTTATTTCAGTTTTCATTTCTATTTATACTTCTGACTTATCAGTTTAGGTTATTTAAACTCATACATTCACACATTTGAATTTCTCCTTACATTCCTGCATGAGTTGACTATCTCAAATTATGCACAAAGCAGCTCCATTGTTCACCTTGTAGATATCAACATCGTTAACATCCTAGTATAGTTATTTGAAAAGCTTTAGCTCTATGGCTTTATTTTTTACATGATACCAGTGTTGGAAGAAAGAGTTTGTACCGTGAATTCAGTAGGAATTGGTTCCTGTTGGCACTGTATTCTTCCAAAAAATATCATTTCTGCTAATGAGTTACTGTTAGACAGTGAGGTTGTCACTATACCCTATGAAGTCATCACAAACACTGACAAAAATGGTAACACAGACATAATGATCACATTCTCCATGCTTGTTTTTCTTGAATTTGGTATTTAATTTTTAGTCATATTTAGGTTGTAAAAATAAATGCATTTCAAGTATAAAGATCCAAATGGACAGAGAGGAAAATTTCTTGATCTTAAAATTGTAGTTAATTTCAGAATATAACTCCTTCTTTGAAACAAAATAAATTTAAAAATTTAAGCTCTTTATATTACTTAACCAAAAATTCTACTTTTATAAATATACGAATTTCTGAAGACTTTTTAGAAAACAGTAAAAGTATGTTACTTTGAAATAGTATCAAAATGTTTACATATACCTAATAAATGAGGTGAATTCAATTTGATATTGATAAAAAATCAATTAGATCTCTATATTGTATTATTTATAAAAGAAAGCCAAAATGGACTTATGATCTCCATAAGAATTATAAAAAGTATCAGAGAAAAATATAGGAGAAAGGAAAATTTTATAATATCAAGTAGATAAAGTCTTCTTGAACAAGAACCAAAAACCAGACACCATAAATCCTTGCTACTCAAAGTGTGGACTATAGACCAGTAGCATGCACATCCCCCGGGAGCTTATTAGAAATATCGAGTCTCAGGTTTCATCCCAGGATCTGTGCTTTAACAAAATCCCCAAATGATTTGTATGCACAGTAAGCAGTTCTTCTCAACCCTACCTGTACCTTAGCATCACCTGGGGGACTATGCTCCAATGTCACCCCAATCAATTGAAACTGAATCTGTGTATGTGTGGTGGTGCTGGTGGGGGGTGTGGGTGTCCAGGCTGAAGTCTTTTTATAAAGGCTGCTCCATGAACTTAATCTGTAGTATGAATTGAGAACCACTGCTCTTGAGAAAAACATGAGTAATTAACTCTTTGATGCTTGAGCAAAGTTAAAAAAACGAAGGTAGATTAAGAGAAAATATTTGTAACTTAGATATAGCAAAGAACTAACTTTCCTAAAATGCAAAGGGGCCCTTCAAATAAACGATGAAAAGATTTACAACTCAACCAACGTAACCAGTCACTGACCGTATTCTGAACCTTCACAAAAGAGTAAATACAAATCCCCAACAATCTTCTAACAGATGCTCAACCTTACTGATGATGAAAAAGCTATAACTTTAAGTTAAAGGTGACATACTCATCTGATTGACTAAAATTAAAAGAATTAATGACATTCTTTGTTGAGAAGGGTATGAAAAAGTGAGAACTCTCACAATATCGATGGGAGTATAATTAGTATTTCTTTGTTTGAAGGCAAATGGACAATACCTATCAAAATTTCAAATGCACAGGGCACCTGGGTGGCTCAGTCAGTTAAGGATCTGCCTTCAACTCAAGTCATCATCCCAGTGCCCTGGGATCGAGTCCTGCCTTGGGCTCCCTGCCTAGAGGGAAGTCTGCTTCTCCCTCTACGCCCCCTTCCTCCTGATTTCTCTCTCTTTCTCTCACGTTCTCCCTTTCTCTCTCAAATAAATAAATAAAATCTTAAAAAAAAATTCAAATGCACAGATATTTGTAGCAACAATTTTACTCTTGGAATCTTTATTATAAGGAATATTCACACAACTGCACAAATATGTGTGTGTGTATGTGTGTGTGTGTGTGTGTGTGATGGAGAAAAATTTGAAGCAAACTACACGTTCATCACTGCTTGAATGTTAATTATGGCAAATCTTTACTGAAGGAAACTATTCCGTAGTTAGAGAATGTGGTAAGTCTATGTTACTGACACAGAAGTATACTTCTGATAAATTGTTGGGTTAAAAGAGCAATTTATAGATTTTTTTTCCTTCCTTTTTGTATATGTTTTGTTTAAAAATGTTATCTATAGTTAGAAAGCATGGCAGAATGCCCACCAAACTCTTAAAATCAGTATCATCTATGGTGGAAGGTAAGAGAGTGGGGCAGAGCACCTTCACTTTTAGCATTTACCCAATGAGATTTATTTCTTCTTTTTAGCCTACCTGTAATACTTCTGTACTTACAAATACGTCTATAATGTTGCTTAAAAAGTTGATTACTAAAAATTAGCCTGTATACATTACTGTAAAAGGAACATTCTGGAGGTGAAGAGATAGAAAAAACAAGTAAAATTCTGTCATTCTTCACTATAGTGGGCAATGAAAAAATAACCTATACAACTTTGTAAACTTTTAGAGTTTAGACTAATAGATTTAAATACTTTTAAATTTTAGATGCCATCTTATAATTCATCTTATGTAATGATAATAAACAAAGGAAGTGTAAGTGGGATACCTAAGGTAACAAGTGAAATTAGGTCTTAAGAAATATGTTAGGCAATAGAATGTCTCCTGGAGAGACTCAGGCTAGTAAGTTCAAACAGCATTACAGCACAATGTTTTAGAAAATCTGGGATACCAAAATCATGTAAGTATCCTCCCGTATGCTACTTACCAGTCCTGCAATCTACTGCCTACAACATCCACTTAATAACAGTACAAATATTAGAACAGCAGTTAGTGCCATGGACTGGGGAAGGAATTGACCACAGAGAGGCATGAAGAAACTTTCTAAGAAAATATTCTAGATCTTGATTTTGATGTCAGTTATGTGATGGTGAGCATTTGTCAAAATTAATATCATTACATGCCTCAAAAGGGAGAATCACACTTCAAAAAACTTGGCTTTAACAATAAAACACATCAATAACAAACAAAGCAAAACATCTACCTCGTCATCGTCTAATATCTACTGAGACTGAGTTGAAATGACTTGAGAGGATAGAACATTAAAATTTTATATTATAAAACTTTATCTTAAAAATGGCCTACATAAATCCTCATTATATTTAATATTTATTAGAAAAAATATATATCCAAGAAGATGCAGAGATCTTCAGATTCTTTATTGTTCAAAGATGCACAATTCTTTAATACTAGTTCCTAGAAACAATTGGCAAACTGAAACAATATACAGGACTCTGAATAATATATATTGTGTTGTTTTAAAAATTTGTTCTACTGTGTTAGCTGGGCAGTATGAACTTAGTATGGGATGTTATAAATATGAAGACAGTCAGTGGATTTGATTTTTGCTCATATTTATAGAGACTCAAATTGCATTTTCCTGGATAATGGAGTCTCAAGTATAACCAAAATGTAATTTAAACTTTAGATTACTCCAATGTTTATATAACTGAAATTAAACCACATACCATGTACCAGAGACTTTAGCTTAAGACCATTTGTTAACATTGACAATGCACATGCCTATGAAAATCTTGTTAATATAATTGTCCTGCCTTTCATTCTCTTAAATAAACAAGTGATTCTTCCCCCCAATAGCTACATTTCATTATGTAAATATTCAGTGACCTCTCCCAATAGTCACATGTCACCTCACGTGGTGAATGAAGGTCTTGTACTTGCAGATGCTATGTTTATGTTTTATAAAATTTATCGCTAAAATTAAAGAGCTTCATAAAAATAAAAACAAAATATTTCCTCAGGGAAGCAGTGGAGAGGCATAATTCCTTTGCCCCTTCACTGACGTTGACACATTCAAAACCAAAACCTCACACACAAAAAATTAGCTTATAGAGGTTACTCATAATTCTATAGGATTAGTTTTATTTGGGATCCTCATATCCTCAATAGATTAATGCATTAGCCATTTTTCTCTCTATTCTCTAGGGCAGACATACGAAGTCATTGTTTCCAAGGCAATAGGACAAGCCCTACCCCAAGTGGTTGTTAAACCTGCGTAACCTGCACTACACAGGAGCTCTTTCCTGCTCCAGCATCAAACCAATTTCAGAAGCAAGGCCACTTGAGAATGACAGATTAGCTTCTGGGAAGGTTGACTTAGCACAGTGGGGAGCTGGCTTAAACACTAAGAGACAGAGCAGAAATATAGATTCTCTGAATGAGAAGTTATTTTTCTATTGGCGTTGTGAAGGCGATAAAAATCTACAGGGTCAGAGCCATTAGCACCTGAAATTTTTATAGCTAAGTTTAATAAAAAATGTCATATAGAGATCAGATCACATCATTAGACCTAGAGAAAAAGACAGGGGAAGTATAAGCGAGATTGTCTTCAGGATGAAATAAAAAATTATATAAAGATGGCTGAGCTACTCATAAACTTTTTACATGGGGTTACAATCATAAAAAAAGAAATCAATGAATCAATGCAAATATATATATGTATATATGTATACATATATGTATATGTAAATATATGCATGTATTCCTTCTGATTGAATTTATAATTAAAATATGCTCCCTCCCTCAAATATTTATTCTTCGGTGAGATACCTGTGACCTATAGAGAACAGCATAAGGACCAGTATTTTGAAGGGCAAGCTGGATTTGGTCAGGAAAAATCTGCTCATAATACATAAACATACTAAAGGGAGGCATCTTTACTCTGGCATAATGAAGAAAGTACTGACTCAGGAGTCAGTGCTTGATGGGTCTGAATTTGAATTTTAGTCCTATCAATATTGGCATGGAGTCAGAATTTGAGTTCTGGTGCTATCATGAAGGCATTATGGCCAGGGATCCACTCACAAAGCCTGCATTCCAAAAGCTACTCATACCTCCTACCTACCTGAGGCAACTGAACCCAAATGGAAAACATGTTAACAAAGTTGGCAAGAGCCAAATAAACCATCAGTGTTCACTAATGGATGGCTTTCCTATAAAAAGTTGAGTTGATACCTAGATTAGTCAAACTCATAAAATGTTGGTTGCCAGGAGCTGAAGCAAGGGAGAAATGGGGAGCTATTGTTTAATAAGTACAATTTCAGTTTTGAAAGATGAAGAGCTCTAGAGATAAACGTGATGGTTGTACAACAATGTGAATGTACTTGATCCCACTGATTTGTGCATTTAAAAATGGTGAAGATGGTGAATTTTATGTTATGTGGTGTTTGTTTTTTTGTTTTTTTTAAGATTTTATTTATTTATTTGACAGAGAGATAGCGAGAGCAGGAACACAAGCAGGGGGAGTGGGAGAGGGAGAAGCAGGCTTCCCGCTGAGCAGGGAGCCCGATGTGGGACTCCATCCCAGGACCCTGGGATCATGACCTGAGCCGAAGGCAGACGCTTAACGACTAAGCCACCCAGGCGCCCGTTACGTTTTTTTTTTTTTTTTAACACAATTAAAAAAAACAGCTACAAGAAACTTGAGTTTAAAAGTCTGTAAGGTCTTGTGTCCTAAATGAAGCCTACTACTTTTAACACACTTGAATCTAAGGGACTCAGTTTTGCAAAACAGATCTTGTTGGACTTGGAAAAGTAGTGATACAGGTGAAAGAAATGGAAAAGAAAGAGATCTGGCTGAGATCTGCTCCTATAAGACAGTCTTTTGTCCAGGCTTACTTATTAGTGGGCCAGAAGGCAAGAAGAAGAAACAATCATGGACACTCTGGTAATCTTTAGGAAGAAGAAATCTTGTTTTGTTAACATCGTATCCCTCCAACTGGCATAGTTGCTAGAACATTGTCAGATCACAAATAACAAGCTGTATAATAATTAAGTGAATAAATGTGTCTTCTAGTAAAACACAGCTCTGTTAATGGCCTGTAATCTTACTAATTTGATCACATTAAAAACTCCCCCTGTCCTGAATGGAAATAAGGCAGTAAGTTATTCAATTTTTGTGAGACTCTATTCCATCATCCATAAAATGTAGACCCTACCCCTACCTTTCAAGTTTATACCATATAAATGTGTGTATGTATGTTTTTATGTGTTTGCGTGTACATATATATTTATATATACTCATGTACTTAAAACATATATTTAAGGTGTGCCCGGGTGGCTCAGTCAGTTAAGTGTCCGACCCTTGATTTCGGCTCAGGTCATGATGTCAGGGTCATGAGATCAAGCCTCACATTGGGCTCCACACTGTGTGGAGCCTGATTAAGATTCTCTCTCTGCCTCTCACCCCTTCTTGTACACTCTTTCTCTCTCAAATAAAATAAAATAAAATAAAATAGAATAAAACATATATTTGAAATAATGCCTTAGCACATTTATGTACTTAAAAGTTATAAGTAATATTATTTCTTCATTATTGTTCTTATAATAAGATTATTTTAAATAACTATGATATAGATCTTAACTCATTTTGTTTAGCTTATTATGAAAAAAGTGGGTCCTCTGCCACTCAATATATGGTCTACAGGTATATGCCTGAGGTATAAACAATTTAGAGACAAAGCCTTAATTATGAACCTGTCAGAGTTAATACAAGCAAAAAGATACATTGATTCATTGCTTTCTTTACCCATCTATCATCCTTTTGTCAAAGGCCTCCCATTGCTGGGCACATGCTAGGATCTAAGAAGGCCTTACTATCAAGGTATTTAAACTGAGGGAATAAACACATAGATAAATGATTGTAGTGAATGAAAAGGCAATGTTGTATGCTCTGGAATAAGGAGAAGGACAAAGTGTTTGAGTGCTTTCTATTCCAGGATTGTTTAGGATCTCATTGCACAGGCTGCAGAAATCCACATAAGGCTTTTGAGCTGGGATATAATAGAAATATAGTGATTAATTAGGAAGATAAGTTATTTCCAAATGGAAGGTGAATTGGAGGGAAGAAAGGTTGGGAGATTTGAATTTCTATCTTCTGGCACAAAGTTAGTAACACTGGGGTTCACTTACTTCCTCTCACACACATACCTTCCCCTCTTTCCTTCACAGCTCTTATGAATAGTGAGATAAATTACACAACAGTGAATGTAAGGCAATTTGCTAGCTTTGGGCATTCTGAACTGTTGCAGTGATGTCATATTACTTGGTTGTGCCTTAGTTACTCCCCCAATTGTACATTTCATAATGGCTGTGTTGCCCATTTAACACTTATTTCTTAGAACTAAAATTATTATAAATCACATTACCAATATGCAAGAATTTTAAAAATTATGCATCGGTGGAGTAAAGTATTGAAGATGGAAATGTTAAGTTCATCAAGTATATATCATATGCATCTTAATAGCAGAACACACAGGCATGCATAAATCTCCAGTCTCCCTCTGTGACTATACATTTACTGATATAAATGTTGGGAAAAATCTGGAGTACTTTTGCACAAGTATAACTCATGATTCAGTGAGCATAAATCAAAATCTCAGAAATGCAAAAATATCTAGAATCCCTTGAGTAGTATGAAACAGATGGCTAGTTAGATTTCACAAGTCTCTATGTATATGTGATTGGGATTTTATTTCTTCACACATACAATTCCATAGTTATGCCTTACCTCCATACTGTACATATGGTGGAACTAAAATATTTGAAGAGTCATTAAGATCTATTCATGTCAGCAAAGCAAAAGTATCCCCATTTCATTAAAAATACCAGCACATACGAACCATGAGAGACTATAGACTCTGGGAAACAAACTGAGGGTTTAGAGGGGAGGGGGGTGGGTGGATGTGTTAGTCTGGTGATGGGTATTAAAGAGGGCATGTTCTGCATGGAGCACTGGGTGCAAATAATGAATCATGGAATTATACGCAAATAATGAATCATGGAACACTACATCAAAAACTAATGATGTACTGTATGGTGACTAACATAACATAATAAATAAATAAATAAATAAATAAATAAATAAATAAATAAATAAAAACATTTTTAAAAAATAACAAAAGGATCTTCTGGGAAAAATATTTGTGTTTTCTATAAATCCTCTTCTCTTTAGAAAAAGAGGAAGACTATGTATATATATATATATATAGAGAGAGAGAGAGAGAGAGAGAGAGAGAGAAAGATAAGTAAAAAATGTAAATTGCTCCTTAAAAAGTGATCCTACTTATCCATTCAACTGTTTTTCCCCAAAACATAACCCTCCTTCAGGTCAGTAAGTGAATTTGAATGAGAACTGTAGCAGAGGCATAACCATTTAGTTGCATTTATAATGGGAGGGAATTTTAGATCTGGGGAGTCAAAGAAGATAAAGAGAACACTTGAAAACTAGAACCCAAATCAGAGATATAAAAACTAGAAGCCAAATGTGTGTAAAAGCAAAATATGAAGACAGTACATTGTGTTAAAATTGAGTTCTGTGATTAAGAAAACCAAGAGGACAGAAAGAGCAAGAGGCAAGGAGATGTGGCTATGGATCTAAATCTGGTTTAGGAAACTTCCCATATGTGTCCTGTAGAGAAAGAAACCAATACTACCCACTGCAAGCCATGTACCACCGTAGCTTCCTGTAGTTGCCAGAGGAGATGGCAACCATAGAACAATTCACTGGCACTAAGAAAACTATCTCCTGAGTTGAACATCTGGCTCCACTATTTGGGCATGACTTTACCTCTCCGTGTCTGTTTTCACATGATAATGGGAAATAAAAAATACCAAAAGGAAGGTAGTTTTACCCTTTTCACAGTATTGTGAGAATTCAATAAATTTATACAGAACTTTGGAATATGCATAACAAATGCAAAGTAACAGTATTATCCAGCCGATGCATTACCTTTATCTTCAACATCTTCTTCAACATCTTTTTGACAGAATAATGGAGCAGGTAGCATATTCCTGTATAAGTTCTCCATTTCCAGTATTGGCAATATCGATGTATGTAAGGGCAAATACAAATGAAATATAAGAGATTTAATTCTTCCTTTTGAAGGTAAGAGAGGAGACTCTCCCATGCCTGGCCTCTACTCAACCTCCCTTTTCTTAGAGCATTTACTTTAGAAAACTTGTAATTATAAATTTCTTCTCAGTCTCTTTGAAATGTATCTCAGTCTTTTAAAAAGATAAATAAGCTTCTTGTCAGATTTAAGACCCGGGAATGTCTTTGTCAATGACCTGGGAGCTAACCCTTTGATATGTAATCATCAAGGAAGACAGGGTCCCTATTTCCCAGTTTCTGTTAGGAGGGTAAGAGTTTAAATCTGATGGGCGCCTCACTCCCAAACTACCTCTTGTGAGAAAGATAGGAGAAGTTGATTTATCCTTTGCATAAAGCCAAATAGCTAACACTAATAGTCACCTCAGTTACCGGGTAAGTTTAGAATGAATTATGTGTTACAAACAGTGCTGTCAAGTTCTCTTGAAAACTAGTTATTGTTTATCCTGAGATGTATATGATGGGCTGTATCTGCTTGACTACATAAAAGGCTGGGATTTCTTTGAATCTTTTCTGAGACTTGCCTGTGATGCACATCCCATTCTGGTTTAATGGTTATTCAATAACAAAACGGTTTCTTTCCCTTTGACCTTTGTGGAGAGGATTTCTGGTTTTGGAGGAGATTTTGTTCTAAATTATCTTCCTCCAACACTAGCACAGTGTTTAATATCCTGGAATGGTGCTAGTTAGATTGTGGATTTAAGTCACAGCTTTGCCATTAGTAGTTGTATGACTTCTGACAAGTTACCTAACAGTCCTACACTCAGCACTGTTAATTTCTAAAATGGGAACACCGATACCCAGCTCATAGGGATATCATGAGAATTAAATAATACATGTACACACATTAAACAGTGTCTGGAACATGATTGGAACAATATGGCTTAGTTATCAATATTATTCCAGTCATACCACATAATTTATATGGTTCTGACTATGGTAAGCTAATTCAGTTAAGTTTATGTAGTTTCAGAATTGGAAAGCACTTTAGGAATTGTTAGGTTCTAACTTCCTTAACTTTCTGGCAAGTGTAATGATTTAATAAAAGCTGTGCAATTTGGTTGAATGGGCACTATTACCATGGTTTTTTGATTCCAATTTCAGTACCTCCTCAGCCATATGGCACTCCTTTTCTCCTAAATTGATATACAGCTGACAATACTGAAGTGGATATTTATTTTTCTTTCAAGGGAAGCATATTGTCCAGATTGGCAGGAAGAATTACACTGAAAAGAAAAAAAAATGTTGAAATATAAAAAAATTCATCCAGCTTAATCTTGCTTTATTCCATGGCAATAGTTGATATGCATTTAGTAGCAGGTCTATGTAATAAACTTACTGATGATGATGATGATGATGATGATGATGATGATGATGATAATGGTGGTGGTGACTGCAATGGTAATGTTAATAATGATCACATATACTAATGGATGGTAATGGTGAAGTTGATGGAGATGTGCTGAAATGATATGCAATAATAAAAAGTACTCTTGAAAGGAAATACAAAAAGTCATTTATGTACATTTTCCCTAGTCTGGGAATCTCCATCAATATCCATGACAGATTATCTTTCTGACTTTGATCATACCCTTCTAATGAATATAAGGATCTTGGTATCTAATTGTTCAGGCAATATTTTCCTTCCCTTTTGAGCCCTTTCCTTCTACAATAAATTCTTCCTTGGTTCAGAAAGCTTGTGAAGTGACTATTTTGACTTCTATTGTTAGAAGTAAAATATACTTCCATCTATACTTTGAGTCCTGAACCTGGACCTCAGTCTCACCTATTTAGAGGTAGATTTTTTTTTTTTAAGTTTATTTTATGAATCTGGAGCTAAACTGATGGTATTAAAAACCAATTCCTTAAATTATTGCACTGTCACTTAAAAATTACTTAAACAAGATGTCCCTACCCCTCACTCCTTGCTTCATATTGTTCTCTGTCTTGGAAGTGGCATCCTCTGCTCACCATGGTTTGAGGTCTTGCAATTTACTTTATCTTATTCTTCCTCCCTGGTGTCTAAATGTAGCAGTGATGAAATCTTAATCATTTTTCCCTGAATGTCTATGTCTTTCAAGTTTGTTCTTCTTTCTTCATCTCTAGTACTGTCTTTCTGGTGGTGACAGTCAATAATTTGTACCTCTTACAAGCCTTCTTGTTTGTTTCCTTGACTTTATCCTCCCCAGCTCCAAACTAGTTCATATAGTGTTTCCTAACCAATTGTTTTGCTGAGGCATTCTATAAAATGTACACTGAAACCTTATTGCTTGTGTATGACCACTTTGGAGTATTTGTCAAAGTCGTCTATTATCTTGGTTCCATGAAATTTATATGATCTGAATACCATTATTCATTAATAAACAATACCTTCAATATATTCAGACTATTTTTATTATTTTTTTCTTTTTTAGAACTCTCCAATATGTACTGTTTATTACTAATCTTAAATCTTGTATAGAAACAACAACAGAAACCTACAGAAAAATATAACCTATCACTAGTAGACTAAATTGTAACTTGTTGATTAGTCAGAATCTAGGATTTTTTTTGCATCTTATTCTTTAATTACTTCAAAAGTGTTCATCTTTTATCCCACTCACTACATTGCATTTTCTTTGAGTATCAGTATCATAGAATTTGTCTTTTGAAATCCTAGGTCTTTCAATGTGGAGATCAAATTTAGTGGGTTTTGAATATTGAGACTAGGAAGATAGCTAATCCAGCTGAATGAAATATATCTATATCTGGCCACCACTGGAAACCAAGCAACAATCTCATCCACAGCCACTTACATTATTTATGAGACTGTGACAGGATAACATTTATTAACATCCTTCCTTATCTGAATCATCATAGGGAATCCTGTATTTTGTGATGAAACTTCAGAGAGGAGTGGGTTAGGGAGGCAGCAGAAAAGATTGGTTATTTGCATGGGCCTTGGTGCCAGACCTCCTGGCTTAGGGTCTGGATCTGCCACTGACTAGATGTGGGAACTTAGGAAATTTACTCAACCTCTCTATAACTTTAACTAGGGATTATTTTTTTAATTTTATTTAAATTCAATTAATTAATATATAATGTATTATTAGTTTCAGAGGTAGAGGTCAGTGATTCATCAGTCTTATATAATACCCAGTGCTCATTCCATCACATGCCCTCCTTAATGTCTATCAACCAGTTACCCCATCGCCCCACCTCTCCTCTCCAGAAACCCTCAGTTTGTTTCCTATGCTTAAGAGTCTCATGGTTTGTCTCCCTCTCTGATTTCATATTGTTTTATTTTTTCCTCTCTTCCCCTATGATCCTCTGTTTTGTTTCTTAAATTCCACATATGAGTGAGATCATGTGGTAATTGTCTCTGATTGACTTATTTTGCTTAGTATACCTTCTAGTTCCAACCACACCATTGCAAATGGCAAGATTTCATTTTTTGATGGCTGAGTAGTATTCCATTATATATATTTATATATATGTATGTATATATATCTCACATCTTCTTTATCCATTCATCTGTCAATGGACATCTGGGCTCTTTCTATTGTGTGGCTATTGTGAACATTACTGCTATAAACATTGGGGTACAGGTGCCCTTTCGGATCACTACATTTGTATCTTTGGGGTAAATCCTTAGTAGTGCAATTGCTGGGTCATAGGGTAGCTCTATTTTCAACTTTTTGGGGAACATCTATACTGTTTTCCAGAGTGGTCGCACCAGCTTGCATTCCCACCAACAGTGTAGGAGGGTTCCCCTTTCTCCGCATCCTCACCAACATCTGTTGTTTCCTGACTTGTTAATTTTAGCCATTCTGACTCGTGTGAGGTGGTAGCTCAATTGTGTTTTTGATTTGTATTTCCCTGATGCTGAGTGATGTTGAACATTTTTCCATGTGTCTGTTAGCCACATGGATTTCTTTGCAGAAATGTCTGTGTCTTCTGCCCATTTCTTGATTGGATTATTTGTTCTTTGGGTGTTGAGTTTGATAACTTCTTTATAGATTTTGGATACTAGCCCTTTATCTGATATGTCATTTGCAAATATCTTCTCCCATTTTGTCGGTTGTCTTTTGGTTTTGTTGACTGCTTTCTTTGGGTGCAAAAGCTTTTTATCTTGATGAAATCCCAATAGTTCATGTTTGCCTTTGTTTCCCTTGCCTTTGGAGATGTGTCTAGCAAGAAGTTGCTGCAGCCGAGGTCGAAGAGGTTGCTGCCTGTGTTTTCCTCTAGGATTTTGATGGATTCCTATCTCACATTTAGGTCTTTCATCTATTTTGAGTCTATTTTTGTGTATGGAGTAAGGAAATGGTCCAGTTTCATTCTTCTGCATGTGGCTGTCCAATTTTCCCAGTACCATTTGTTGAAGAGACTGTCTTTTTTCTATTGGATATTCTTTCCTGCTTTGTCAAAGATAAGTTGAGGGTCCATTTCTGGGTTCTCTATTGTGTTCCATTGACCTATGTGTCTGTTTTTGTGCCAGTACCATACTGTCTTGATGATGACAGCTTTGTAATAGAGCTTGAAGTCTGGAAATGTGATGCCACCAGCTTGGGTTTTATTTTTCAATATTTCTTTGGCTATTCAGGATCTTTTCTGGTTCCATACAAATTTCAGGATTATTTGTTTCAGCTCTGTGAAAAATGTTGATGGTATTTTGACAGGGATTGCTTTAAATGTGTACATTGCTCTAGGTAGCATAAACATTTTAACAATATTTGTTCTTCAAGTCCATTAGCATGCAACGTTTTTCCACTTCTTTGTGTCTTCCTCAATTTCTCTCATGAGTGTTCTATAGTTTTCTGAGTCCAGAAACTTTGCCTCTTAGGTTAGATTTATTCCTGGGTATTTTATGTTTTTTTGTGCATTATAAATGAATTGATTCCTTAATTTTTCTATCTTCTGTCTCATTGTTAGTGTATAGAAATGCAACTGATTTCTGTGCATTGACTTTATATCCTGTCACTTTGCTGAATTCCTGTATGAGTTCTAGCAATTTTGGGGTGGAGTCTTTTGGGTTTTCCACATAAAGCATCATGTCATCTGTGGAGAGTGAGAGTTTGATTTATTCTTTGCTAATTTGAATGCCTTTTATTTCTTTTTCTTTTTCTTTTCTTTTTTTTTTTTTTGTCTGATTGCTGAGTCTAGGACTTAGAGAGTACTATGTTGAACAGCAGTGGTGATAGTGGACATCCCTGCTGTGTTTCTGACCTTAAGGGAAAAGCTCTCAGTTTTTTCCCCATTGCGAATAATATTTGCTGTGGGCTTTTCATAGATGGCTTTTATGATATTGAGGTATGTTCCCTCTATCCCTACATTGTGAAGAGTTTTAATCAAGAAAGGATATTGTACTTTGTCAAGTGCTTTTTCTGCATCAATTGAGAGGATCATAAGGTTCTTGTCCTTTCTTTTATTAATGTATTGTATCACACTGATTGATTTATGGATGTTGAAGCACTCTTGCAGCCCAGGAATGTATCCCACTCGGTCATGTGAATAATCCTTTTAATGTACTGTTGGATCCTATTGGTTAGTATCTTGGTGAGAATTTTGGCATCCATGTTCATCAGGGACATTGGTCTGTAGTTCTTCTTTTTGGTGGGATCTTTGTCTGGTTTTGGGATCAAGGTAATGCTGGCCTCATAGAGTTTGGAAGTTTTCCTTTCATTTCTATTTTTTGAAACAGCTCCAGAAGAATAGGAATTAGTTCTTTAAATGTGAAGCCATCTGGCCCTGGGCTCTTTGTTTGTTAGGAGATTTTTGATCACTGCTTCAGTTTCCTTGTTGGTTATGGGTCTGTTCAAGTTTTTTATTTCTTTCTGTTTCAGTTTTGGTAGTTTATAAGTTTCCAGGAATGCAGTTGTAGTTTCATTTTCATTTGTTTCCATGAATTTTTTTAATTCTTTAATTTCCTTGTTGACCCATTCATTCTTTAGTAGGATGCTCTTTAGCCTCCATGTATTTGAGTTCTTTCCACATTTCCTCTGGTGATTGAGTTCAAGTTTCAAACCACTGTGGTCTGAAATTTGCAGGGAATGATCCCAATCTTTTGGTACTGGTTGATACCTGATTTGTGACCTGGTATGTGATCTATTCTGGAGAATGTTCCATGTGCACTTGAGAAGAATGTGTATTCTTTTACTTTAGGATACAATGCTCTGAATGTATGTGTGAAGTCCATCTGGTCCAGTGTGTCATTCAAAGCCCTTGTTTCCTTGTTGATCTTCTGCTTAGATGATCTGCCCATTGTAGTGAGTGGGGTGTTGAAGTCCCCTATGATTATTGTATTAATATCAATGTGTTTCTTTAATTTTGTTATTAATTAGTTTATATAATTGGTTGCTCCCATGTTAGGGGCATAAATATTTATAATTAATAGATCTTCTTGTTGGATAGACCCTTTAATTATGATATAGTGTCCTTCCTCATCTTTTATTACAGTCTTTGGTTTAAAATCTAATTTGTCTAATACAAGGATTGCCACCCAGCTTTCTTTTGATGTCCATTAACTTGATAAATGGTTTTCCACCGCCTCTCTTTAAATCTGGATGTGTCTTTGGGTCTAAAATGAGTCTCTTGCAGACAGCATATTATCTAATCTGGTACCCTATGTCTCTTGATTGGGGCATTTAGACCATTTACATTCAGAGTAACTATTGAAAGATATGAATTTAGTGCCATTGTTATTACTCTAAAGCCATTTTATCTGTTCCTTTCTGGTCTATGTTACTTTTGGGCTCTCTCTTCACTTACAGGATTCATTTAATATTTCTTGCAGGGCTGGTTTAGTGATCACAAATTCTTTTAGTTTCTGTTTGTCTTGGAAGCTTTTTATCTCCCCTATTTTGAATGACATCCTTGCTAGATAAAGTATTCTTGGCTGCATATTTTTCTCATTTTGCACCCTGAGTATATCATACCAGTCCTTTCTGGCCTGCCAATTCTCTGTGGATAGGTCTGCTGTCAGTCTAATGTTTCTACCCTTGTAGATTACAGACCTCTTATCCCAAGCTAATTTCAGATTTTTTCTTTGTCTCTGAGATTTACAAGTTTCACTATTATATGTCAGGGTGTTGACCTATTTTTATTGATTTTGAAGGGGGTTCTTTGTGCCTCCTGGACTTGAAACCCTCTTTCCTTACCCAGATTAGGGAATTTCTCTGTTATCATTTGCTCCAATCTGCCCCCTCTCCTTGTTCCTCTTCTTCTGGGATCCCAATTATTCTAATATTGGTTTGCTTTATGGTATCACTTATCTATCAAATACTCCCCTTGTGATCCAGTAGCTGTTTATCTCTCTTTTTCTCAGCTTCTTTATTCTCCATCATTTTTTCTTCTATATCACTAATTCTTCTGCCTCATTTATCCTAGCAGTTAGAGCATCCATTTTAATTTCATCTCATTAAAAGCCTTTTTTTATTTTGACTTGATTAGATTTTAGTTCTTTCATTTCTCCAGAAAAGGATTCTCTATTGTCTTCTATGCTTTTTCAACCCCAACTAGTATCTTTATAATCATTCTGACATCTTACTAATGTCCATATTGATTAGGTCCATGGAAGTCAGTACTGCCTCTTATTCTCTTTTTGGAGATGAATTTTTCTATCTTGTCATTCTGTCCAGAGAAGAATAAATGCATAAGAGAACAAAATACTAAAATGGCAAAAATGACCCCAGAGAAATATACACTAAACAAATCAGAAGAGACCCAAAATAAAAATAATAATAAATTAAAAAGAGAGAGAATAGGGGTGCTGGGTGGCTCAGTCATTAAGCATCTGCCTTTGGCTCAGGTCATGATCCCAGGGTCCTGGGATCGAGTCCCACATCAGGCTCCCTGCTTGGCGGGAAGCCTGCTTCTCCCTCTCCCACTCGCCTTGCTTGTGTTCCCTCTATTGCTGTGTGTCTCTCTGTGTCAAATAAATAAATAAAATCTTTAAAAAGAGAGAGAATATAATCAGACAGGTGAACAGAACAGAGCAATACACTGGATCCTTTGTGTATTTTGGTCTGTTCATTGGAAAGCTAAATCCCAAAATTGTAAAGAAAGAAAAATTCATATATATACAAAAATAAAACTAAATACATTGAATGGATAAAATATAACTGCAAAAATGAAAATTAAAAGACAAAAAAAAAAGAGAGAAGGAATCTAAACAGGTAAACAGGACAGAGCAATACGCTATATCCACAGTGCATTTTGGTCTGTTTGTTAGAAGAAACTACATCCCAAAATTGTAAAGAAAGAAAAACTTATATATATACAAAAATAAAATTAAATACATTGAAAGGATAGAATGTAACTGTAAAGATGGAAATTAAAAATGACTTTAACACATAAAAAAAGGAAGAAAAGAGAGAGAGAGTATATGATCAGACAGGTGAAGAGAACAGAGCCATACACTAGATTATGGGTGTATTTTAGTCTGTTTGTTAGAAGAAACTGCATCCCAAAATTTTAAAGAAAGAAAAACTTATATGTATGTATATATATATACATAGAATGTAAGTGTAAAAAAGATAGTTAAAAAGATTTAAAAAAAGAGTTGATAAAATAAGAAATTGGTTGAAAAAGGAAAGAGAAAAAAAATCAAAATTGAAAGACTAAAGAATCATGGGAAAAAAACCCCATGAATTCTATATACTATTTTCCCCTAACGCTGGAGTTTTACAGTTCTTTATGATAAGTAAACTTGGTCTTAGCTGGATATTCTTGCTGATCTTCTGGGGGAGGGGCCTGTTGTGCTGAATCTTAGGTATCTTTCCCTGGGCGAAACTGCACTGCCCTTGCCAGGGGTCTAGGCTAAATAAGAGGCTCCAGATTGCTGTCTGTGGCATTTGTTCCCTGCAGGCTTTCCGCGCAGCTTTAGAGGATGAGAATGAAAATGGCAGCGTCCCAATCTCCAGCCCCTGAGCCAAATGCTCAGGGCCCCACTCCTCAGTGTGCCCTCAGGGAAAAGCAGTCAATCACTCCTGTCTCCCTGGTCTCTGTCAGCACTCTGTGCTCACCCAGCCTGTGACCCAGCATTTCTATCTCAGGCATGGGACCCCATTTCGAGTCTCCAAACCCTGTAGACTCCTGCAGCATGCTCTTGTGCTACTCCTCCCGGTGGAGGAAGGGGGATCTTGTTGGTTCTGCTGCTTGCTGGGCCCCTGCTTAGAGAGCAGATAGTCCGACCATGTCACCATGCGAGGTTTATGGCAACCCTGAGCTGAGAACCCACTCCTGGGCTCCCTGATTGCAGCCGGCTTCCCTGTTCTGATGCCTGGAAACTCTGCCACATCAGGCACCCCTGGTCTTCCTGTGACCCTGGGGATCTTAAGACCACTTTGTCCCACTTAGGATTCCACTCCACTTCACCACCTGAGCACCTTTCAGGCAGGGAAATCCCTCACTGGAGCTGACTTTTTAAAAGTTCTGATTTTACACTCTGCTGCTTTATCACTTTCTGGGGCTGACTGATGGAGGCTCCCTCCCCCCGTGGTCTATCTTCCCATATATCACCTCAGATTCACTTCTTCACACCTCCTACCTTGCAGAAAGTGGTTACTTTTCTATTTGTAGATTTGAAGCTATTCTTTTATTAGATTTCTGGTTGAATTTGCAAGTGTTGAAAATGATTTGATAACTACTTAGCTGAATTTCTGGGACCAGCTGAAACTAAGGTCTCCTACTCCTCCACCATCTTGGACTTGGACTTTCCAAAATCTAACAATTTTGTAGGATCCAACTTGAGTGCCACCTTTCCCATTAAGCCTTCCATGCATACTCCATGAGAGCCAAAGCCATCTAATATCATCCTATGAAGTATTTCTTGAGCTACTCCTTTCTTAAAACTTTCCTGAGTTTGGTCTATGATGACATATTACTATACAATAGCACATTTTATTTTATTTTTTTAAAGATTTTATTTATTTATCTGAGAGAGAGAATGAGAGAGAGAGAGAGAGAGAGAGAGAGCATGAGAGGGGGGAGGATCAGAGGGAGAAGCAGACTCCCCACCAAGCAGGGAACCTGATGTGGGACTCGATCCCGGGACTCCAGGATCATGACCTGAGCCAAAAGCAGTCATTTAACCAACTGAGCCACCCAGACGCCCAACAACAGCACATTTTAAAAATGGATGTACTAAAACATAATGGTATTGTCATCACTAAAATACTGCAGGAAACTGTATACTTTAATGATGTGGTCATTGTTCAAACACTTATCCTTTTTAATATTGTCAGTGACGAAAAATCATCTTTTGAGAGTGAAATGGATTTTTGGCCACAACAAAAAGTAATTCATAGTTAAGTCTGTGGAGAATAGATGATCAGCCTGGGTAATGCAATTTTGCAATAAAAACAAAACAGACTGTGACACTGAAGCAATGCACTCATTTATTTCTTTTTGCAGAAATTTTAGGCCAGTTCTAAAGATGAATTCTGAGTGGCAGAATACCTGGAATGAATAACCTGTTTTCATATTACTAATTTGAAGATGATTCTTCCCCATTCCCTGGGTTGGCAGCACTACCATATATTTTGTGGGTGACTCTGCAGGGATGAAGCTCTTGTCCACCCCAGATCCCAGTATTGAGTGTGTCCTGCTGTAGGGGTTGCAATATTTGGGGTTCATTAATCAGCTAGTTTCTGGTGGTAAGCCATGGGAAGGGAGTAGACTGGTTTGATCTGCTTCCACAGGTGGGTCACAGTGAATTCATCCAGCAGTTGACAGCTGGTGAGGGAGTAGGGTAGGAGGACATGTCATAGGCCAGTGGATGGCAAAGCACTAAGGTGTGGGGCAGGACCCCCAGGGCCTGTGAGGATCTGCACTTGCTTAGAAAGTATCCCCACACTTGAGGGATGTAAATAGCAAATTTAAAAAAACCAACCTCACAGGTGGGAAAAAGAGGCCCTGAAAAAAAAGAAAAAAAGTTTTGTGTTTCAATTTTTTTTTTTTAAGATTTTATTTATTTATTTGAGAGAGAGAATGAGAGAGAGAGCACATGAGAGGGGGGAGGGTCAGAGGGAGAAGCAGACTCCCCGCTGAGCAGGGAGCCCGATGTGGGACTTGATCCCAGGACTCCAGGATCATGACCTGAGCCGAAGGCAGTCGCTCAACCAACTGAGCCACCCAGGCACCCCTTGTGTTTTAATTTTAAAAAGTATTTGAAAGGCATCTTTTTTCCTGCTGTTTAGACAGGGAGCGTTAGTTTTCATTTTGTGCTGGCTAGGACAAATGAGGTTGCTGGTTATGCTTCAAATAATTATTTCTCAATGGTTATCCAGGAATCCATTGTTTTTGTTTGTTTGTTTGTTTGTTTGTTTGTTTGTTTTCTGACCCCATTCAGACTGAATTCTAACCTGATTGCTCTTATTCTTGGCTCTCAGTTATGTACCTAATTACTGATGGTAACATTAAAAAAATGACATAGCAGACAAACAATACAAAATCAGAAGCAAATGAAAAACAAAACCAAACAACTGATAGCTCAGGAAAATATCCTGTAATAACTGAATAGACTTAAATTGAGATGATCACTCTTAGTAACGCTTGCTTGAACTGTGTTAGTTGTCCACACTCATCGAGGATGACTTCTAGGAAGGGAACAAATAAACAGGTTACCTAATGATTATAGAGATGTTTATGTACAGAGTAGATAGAATGTCCTAATAGGTAGAATGATCCTTAAATCTCAGGAAAAATATCTATGTTGTAGAGATTTTAAGAATCCATTTATGCTGACAATGTTAAAGAATTCTGTTATGTTGACCAAGAAAGAAGTTGACAGTCACAGATTCTCATGAGAAAAATTAAACACCATTTGTCAAACGGAAGTAACAGTTTCGCTCCAGTTTTCAAAGCGTCAATTTACCATTTGCTTGATCATTTTAGTTAATTAAAATAAAAATGCAACTTAAGGGGCGCCTGGGTGGCTGAGTCTGTTTAGCATCTGACTCTTGGTTTTGGCTCAGGTCATGATCTCAGGGTCCTGGGTTAAGCCCCACCTGGGACTCTGTGCTCAGCGGGGAGTCTGTTTGCGGATTCGCTCTCTCCCTCTTCCTCTGCCCCTTCCCAGGCTCACATGCCTGTGCTCTCTTCCTTTCTCTCTAAAATAAATAAATAGGGGTGCCTGGGTGGCTCAGTCATTAAGCATCTGCCTTCGGCTCAGGTCATGATCCCAGAATCCTGGGATCGAGCCCTACATCGGGCTCCCTGCTCAGCGGGGAGCCTGCTTCTCCCTCTCCGACTCCCCCTGCTTGTGTTCTCTCTCTCGGATGTCTCTCTCTGTCAAATAAACAAATAAAATCTTTAAAATAAATAAATAAATACATCTTGAAAAAAATGTAATTTAATTGATCTGGTTACTTGTCCTTAGAGATGGTTGACTCTTCAGAAGTCTTGAAGTGACTGTAGTTTCAGTAGTTGCAAGTTTCTTTAGCAAGTAGAGTTCTGTGATAATCTGTGGTCCTCTAGCCCTATCAGAAAGGAGTCACATGGCTTTGTAAGCCCTCAGCCTGCTAATGAAACCTTGGAGAAAGTTCTGGTTTTTAATTCCATACAGCACTCTTTCAGCTCTTTTGAGACAGCCCAGGCAGATTGCTTTAAGCCTTTTCATTTACTCTTGCATGACCCACTTTTTTGCTGCATGCCATAGCTCCACACTGATCTGAAGAATGCATTAGCCACAGACAATTGCAATAAGTAGTTTTCCTTAGAAACATTTAGGACTGTCACTGAAATATAATGCACTTTCTAAAAACCTATCAAGTTCTTATAACATTTCTGGGCTCTTCCAGTATTTTAACTCTGTTGATGGATTTGGTGTCATCCAAATACAAATGAGTTCAAGTGGTTGATGCAGATAAACTAAGAGCTTTCTGCATCAAAAACTGTGAAGACGTTTTATTTTTTGTCATTATAAATCTCACATTCAGGTGAATCTTGTTTATGCTACATAGTAAGTATGATTACAGATGCCTAGCCTTTCTATGAACATTGTTTACATTCAAAATAATTCTTCAGTAAGTTGTTTAACATCTTATTTTTCTTTGAAAAGCCAAACATTGCCATGACAATGAAAAGTATTTTTATAAAATTGTCAATACTATTTCTATTCATATAGCAAAGCTATTAAATTTTTTCATTCTTATGCTCTCATTATATCATTTACCCTTAAAGAAGAAAAATACTATGAATATATGAATTTATGAATATGAGTACAAGATTATTATCAACAAGAAGCAGTTACTGATGCTTTATAAAAATAATTTAAGGGTGCCTAAATATTATGTAATCTTTTGACATCTTTATGAGGGAGCACTAATATTCTAACATTATTATAAATATTATATTTACAAAAAACCTGTGATTTAGATAGGTAAAGTAACTTGTCAAAGAATGCAGGGATAGCCAGTGGTAGAGCAGGATATAAAACTCTAATTTGTCTTATTAAAAGCTAAGAATTGACTAATTATACCAATTAATATTAATAAAAATAAGATTACATCTGAATACTACAGATGGAATCAAAATGCTTTAGGCCCAGAGAGGGTAGGCAGATACCTTTCCCCTTAGGTACCTATATTGAATATTTTGCTAAAAAGAAAGAAGAATTTTATATGTGGGTGACCTCAAGAGGGCTGAGTCTTTAAAGATTAATTTTGGGTGGAGCATATCTTGGACTGCAAGCCTTTGCTTGGCGGGTTGTTTTTAATTCTGGAATATCAATTAGGACAGGGATGAGAGACAGTCATAGAGACTGGCTGCTTAGAATTTGCAGTTAGCCCTATGCTTATTGAAGAATTTTAAGTGGGAAATCCAGAGTTCCTTTTAGCTTCTCTAACCCAGTAACCCAGGATATAAAATGAATTAGAGATTTGTATTTATGCTGCCCCTTCTTCACACAGTACACACAGGGCATCCCTTCGCCCACTAAAAAAAAAAAAGGAAAGGAAGAAAAAAAAAGCAATACTTGAATCTCTTACGATACAGGTGTATATTTTAGAAAGCTAATTACTTATTTTGCAAGGTATATTCTACAAGAAAAAAATGCTGTCAAAACAGTGTATGATATTACACACACACATCATTTATTTAAAACTGACTAGTGTACATCACATAGAATAGAAAGGAAGACAATGATATCATCAATAGGTTTCACATGACTATTATTTAGCTTCATAATCTAAAGTAGTACAAGGAATAACTTTATATTTACCAACCAATTAACACAGAGAAGTTTATTAAAAATACTTAAATGAAACCAGTGTAATGTATTGCTAGATATATTTAAAATCGTTCAATTTAAAAATGTTCTTGCTTTAGATTACTGATTATTTCCAGATAGAATATAATTTTATCTTTCCATTTTTTTACTCAGTGTTTGGCACACAGTAGGCACTTATGAAATGCTTGTGAATTGAATACTAGTCATCTACATTAATATCCAAATGTAATATTGTTGAAAGGCCCTTGGACTTAGAATTTTAAGACATGGGTTCAAATCCTGCCTTTACTGTTTGCTAGACATGATGGGCTTTTGAGTAAACACAAAATATCTGAGGCAGTTTCCTCATCTGCAAATTAAGAATAAAAGAATATTCAGAGTGCAGAGTTTTTGTGATGATTAAATATTATTATATAATGTATGTGAAAGTGCCTAGCCTAGTACATGAAACATAATAGGATTTCTAGAAATCTTTACAAAGAACACAGTAAATTTGTGAAACAAAAAGATGCTGTTTGAGAGTGAAAGGACTTAAATTTCAAAAATATTTTCAATTCTAGAAACATTTCAGCTTCCAAAGCATGAATTGACTGTTTAGCAAATTCTTAAAATAAAACAGTATAGGGGCGCCTGGGTGGCTCAGTCGGTTAAGCGGCTGCCTTCGGCTCGGGTCATGATCCCAGAGTCCTGGGATCTAGCCCCACATCGGGCTCCCTGCTCGGTGGAGAGCTTGCTTCTCCCTCTCCCTCTGCCTGCCTCTCTGCCTACTTGTGCTCTCTCTCTCTGTCAAATAAATAAAATCTTAAAAAAAATAAAATAAATAAAAAATAAATAAATAAAACAGTATGAAATGATTACCTTTTCTTTCTAGCTAGCCGAGTATACTGTTACACTGTGTCACCTTTTATACTTCCCCACACTATCATACCAGCAACTAAAAGCTGAGTCCCAGAAATTACAGTAAGTTCAATTTTCCAAAAGTGTTGGTCTAGGAGTCAAAGATCAGATAGTGTTTTTGCTCTTTTTGAACTGTGAAATTAAAAGATTTCTAGTAAAGAAGGACCAAACCACTGATTATTATAGCTGATTGATTCTGTACATTCAGAATTAAGTACTATCTGTAAATTATTTAAATAATATATGTACATTTAGTTTAAATTAACATTGAAAATTATAAATCTTTACTACTGACTAGAAGTTTGAATTTGTCTTTTTATTAACTGAAAATCTATGACCATTTAGTTACAAGCTGACCTGTTGACAGAAATATCAATCACTCCACCTAATGGGCCGACACATGTAATTTGTGGAACATAACAAAAATATAATGTCTCAACCTTATTGGAAAAGCTTGAAACTTGTTCAAACACACTGAAAAGTTATTGCTGAAATAGGACAGAGGCTTTAAAATCTGCTTTGGGTTTGCCACGGACTCATAACTAAGTAAATCAGACATATAAGTGTATTGATCACATATGTCCAAGACCAAAGTATGGTAATGAACACTTAAAGGCAAGGAGACAATGAAAAGCAACACAAAAGCTAGTTATAAGGGAAGCAGTGTAGTTCACTGACAAGAGAACATCACGTAAGTTGTTCAGAATCACCATGGGAGTGTTTTCACTCACTTTGCAAAGCAAGAGTCTACAATCTTCTCATAGGACATATCTACATATCTTTTTTTATTTTATTTTATTCTTTTTTATTTTCCCCTTTTGAAAACAGTACTAATAGCTCTTGGAGCATACTAACAACTCAATGAAGTATTTACAAAATAAGGTGCCCCAATTATTATTTGATAATGTAAAGGATTCATTATTAAAGTATTAAAATTATCCAACATTCTTCTTTATTTTCTGGAATTTCTTCATGCCATCTTACCTCTGTCCTCTTTCTCTATTTCTTCTCTTACCCCTTTTCCAATTGCATGAAGAAAAAATGTGTGAGCAGAGACTATGGGAAGAACTTCAAAGTTTCAGGGTTACTTTTTTTTTCCCCCGCTGGTCTTTTCCAGCTTCCATTTTATTTATTTATTTATTTATTTATTTATTTATTTATTTATTTATTTAGATGTGGTGTTCCATGATTCATTATTTGCGTATAACACCCAGTGCTCCATTCAATACGTGCCCTCTTTAATACCCATCACCAGGCTAACCCATCCTCCCACCCCCTTCTCTCTAGAACCTCAGTTTTTTCTCAGAGTCCACAGTCTCTCATGGTTCTTCTCCCCCTCTGACTCCCCCCATTTATTTTTCCCTTCCTACTATCTTCTTTTTTTTTTTTTTTAACATATAATGTATTATTTGTTTCACAGGCACAGGTCTGTGATTCACTTATGGTCAGCTAGCTGTCTTTCAAGCTTTTCCAGGTCAATTATGTAAATGTAATTTATAAGAATTGTAAGCAGCTCAGTTAATGTGCTGTTAGCAATCAACATATCCCCCTCTTCCCTGTAACCTAGAGTCATTGTCCATAATCAACCATTCCATCAGATGAAGGAAAAGGCTCTCCACAGAATCAAAATTCTAAATGAAATGTGTAACCAGCAAAATCTACTTTAGATGTGAAATTATCCCTGTTAAGATCTTATTATGATTCTTCCCTTTACCTCATATACAAAGAAATTACTTTAAAATTACCTAATTTACCTTGCATGTCACTCTTACAATGCTGTAATCCAGATTTGTGGTTATTTTGTATGTAATTACACAGTAGCAAAAAGAGAGGTCAGCCATTCATCAAAACTCTTGTGAAAAAAGCTAAACTAAAATAATGAAATCTTCTAGTGACTCTACCCATCTAGGAGCCATCATTGTCAACATAATATAGCACCAGATCTGGTTTCTGGTGAGATTGTACTGTAAAGTGAAGCCAAATATCTTTTCTTGTCAGGCCAGCTTATGAAAATCATAGCTAGTGCATATGGATAAGGCAGTGGGGGGTGGAGACTCTTATTGAGTGGGAGGATAGAGATTAGAAGGAAGTGAGGGGTCAAAAAAAAAAAAGAAGTGAGAGGTCAGGAGGAAATTAATTTTCTGGAACAGAATAAAGGTGGGTAAATAAAGAGCAAAGGGTCTAATAATAGGATTCTGAACAAAACTGTTATATTACAATTCTGATGAACTTTCACACTGGCCCCAGCTCTCATCTCATCACACGATGGAATGGAGGTTAGTTAGGAACTTCTCCTGAAAGCCAAAAGGAAAGATACATCCTAAACAAATTAAAGCAACACTTGCTAACAACTTTGCATAGTATTCTTATGTGAATATATAAATGCTATATCTAGATACGAAGTGGACAATTTTAAAAAGTAATGGTTAAAAGGGAGAATCCTGGAGTTGACTGCCAGGGTTTGACCCCAGCCTCACTGCATATAACTATGACCTTGAGGATATTCTTAAACCTATCTGAGCCTCTATTTCCTCAATAGGGCTTCAATTGTAAGATGGGGCTATTAAAAATTTTTACCTCATAAAATCATTGTGAGGAGGAAGAAACAGCCTGAATGATGAGTGATATTGATCCTGTCAATGACTTTGGTGAGTTTATCAGGATTTTACTTAGAAAAAAAGTAAAAAGGTAAATATATTTCTTATAGCTCAAATATTGTGTCACAATAATTTTTAAATAAAAAATACAAATGGACATACGCTATTTATTTAAGATCAAATTATCGTTTACTATTAAAAATAGTAGTTTATTGAGTAGCTACTTTCAGCCAGGCAGAGAATTATCACTAAATCACACACAACAGATAAGACCATCAAGGTAATACTTTGGTTCGCCATTGTACTAGGGCTCCTATGTAGTGCAATAAATAAAAGAAAAAAAAAGTACAAGAACTTAAATGAAACAACTAAAACACTGTTTTCTTTATTAATAGATGGCATGATTATATAATCAGAAAATCCCAAATGATCCACAGATAAATTATTATAATCATTAGAAATAATATTCTGGATATAAGCTCAATATATAAAAGTCAATTTCCTGTTTGTATTTCAGAGAAAAATAGTTAAGAAATTAAAAAAATTTAAAACCACACCATTTATAATAGCATCAAATCTAGAAAAGTAGTGTAAGAATTCTATACCTAAACTTTTTTTTTTAAGAGAGGGAGAGACAGAAAGAAAGGTGGGGGAGGAGCAGAAGGAGAGGGAGGGAAAATCTTATGCAGGCTCCATGCCCAGCGTGGACCCCAACTTGGGGATCCATCTCACAACCCTGTGATCATGACCTGAGCCGAAATCAAGAGTCAGGTGCTTAACCAAGTGAACCACCCAGACACCCCTATACCCAAACTTTTAAAAACAAAGAAGCTATGAACATAGATAAATACCATGTTTACTCATTAGGAGACTCAATATTATAACAATGTCAAGTCTCCCCAAATAGGTTTCATGGAGCCTGACAAGCTGATCCTAAAATATTTGTATGGAAATGCAAATGGTTCATTTATAGCTAAGATACTCTTTAACAAAGAAAATTAAAAGATGGGAGGACTTGTTCTACCAAGTAGCAATATTTATTATAAAGTTAAAATAATTAAAACAGGGTGCTAGTGGCACAAAGAAAGGAAAATGTAACAATGAAATAGAATAAAGAATTTAGAAACAGGTACTTTTGATTTGTTTACCTAGAAAGCAGTGTGTGTGTGTGTGTGTGTGTGTGTGTGAAATCTTTTAAGTAATGGTTCCAGATAAATTAAAAAATGACTCTTGCTTCTTACCTCATATCACACTCAAATGTCAATTACAGGTAGATTGTGGATCTAAATGTGAAAGGCAAAACAAGAAAACTTATAAAGCATAATATAGGAAATAATTTTCTTGACATCAACATAGGGAAGGATTATTAAAATGGGACAAGTAAAATATTTGCCATAGAGGAAAAAATAGTTATTTAACCACACTGAAATGCAGAACTTCTTTTTAACTAAAATATACCATTAAGAGAGTGGAGAAGACAAAGATGGGAGAAGATATTTGCACCATATATAGTTTGCGCCATTTATAATTAAAACTTCATATCCAGAATATATAATGAACTCCTGCAAAGCAACGTGCACATCAGAATTATATTCATGAGTCCCAAGAGATCTCTTCAATTATGTTCATAATGGCACCATACGTATCATTCTCAAACTTGCAAATATAAAACTGTCTGTCAAAAGGAGGAAGAACAGATACATTGTGGTATATTCACACAATGGAATGCTATGCAGGAATAAGAATGAATGAAATATAGCTATTCACAAAAACAAAGCTAAATCTCACAAACCTATACTAAACTCTGTGTACACGGAATAGAGTACTTACTGTGTAATTTCGAGTATATAAAGCTTAAAGAAAGGCAAAACCAAATTACGGATTATAGGCATGTGTGCTTAGGTGGTAAAACTATAAAGAAAATTAAGGCTGTAATGACTATAGAAGTCAGGCTGCTTTGGGGAAGAGAGAGGGTTAATGATTTGAAGCAATCATGAGTGGCCTTCCAAGATGCTGACAATGTCTTATTTCTTGACTTGGGCGATGTTTACCTGAGAGTTCTTTTTATGATAAATCATGGAATAGTATATATTTTTTTGTACGCTGTTCTATAATGTATATTATGCCTTGTAATAATATATATATTTTTTGAAATATAGAAGACGAGTTAGAGACCCCATTAAGAGAGTGCAAAGAGAAGAAATAGAGTACACTATGGACTGAACGGCCTCCTCCCCAGCTTCATATGTTGAAGTCTTAACTTCCTAATACCTAATGTGACTGTATTTGGTGATGGGGCCTTTGGGATGTAATTAGGTGTATACAGGGTCATGAGGATGGAGCCCTCATGACAGGATTAGTGCCTTTACACAGAGACACCAGAGAGCTTGCCGCCACTCTCTGCCATGTGGGTACACATTTAGAAAGTGGCCATCTGCAAGCCAGGAAGAGAACTTTCCAGAAACTGAACGCTGCTGAAGCTTAATCTTGAGCTTTCCAGCCTCTGGACTGTGAGAAATCAGTTTCTGTTGTTTTAGCCACTCAGTCTACGGTATTTTGTTATGGCAGCTCAAGCTTACTAATACAGAATATGAGATAATAGTTGCAATACTTAGAAACTTACAAAAGCCTTGAATCCAAAATCAATAAGAAAAAGATATGCAATAAAACAATGAGCACTAGACTGAAGAGGCATTTCACAAAAGGGAATATACAGATGGCCAACGAACATGCAAAATAGCTCGTTATTAATCATGGAAATATAAATTAAAACTACAGTGCCATAGAACTGTACACCAGTTAAGATGGCTAAAATAAAAAAGTATTGGTAAATACGGAGAACAACAGAACCATTAATAACTATTAGTGGGCATGTCAAACGGTTTAAACACTTTTTAAATTGATTTGACATTATATTCTTATTTCCTATTTTAAGACCCAGCAATTCCAGTCTTAGATATATATCCAACAAATACACATGTACATATGAATCAAGAGACAGGCACAGGATTCTTTCCAACAGCATTATTTATAATAATCCCAAATTGAAAACAACCTGCACACCCATTACATTTGTGTGGTCTGGGACAAGAATATGAATGGAGGCAACATATACTTCATGTGTAAAAAGTTAAAAGCTAAAAATTTTAAAAGCTAAACTCAAGATAATAAACCATATTAGTTTTTCCATTGCTGTTGAACAAATTGTCACAAAATTAGTGACTCAAATTAACACAGTTCATCATTCTGTAGGTCAGTAGTCTGGAATGATGTGGCTATATTCTCTAGTCTGAGTGTTACTGTCCTGAAATCAAGATATTTTCTGGGATTTTGCATCTTATCTCAGGATCAGGGTTTTGCAAACTCACTGGTTGTTGGCAAAATTCACTTCCTTGCAGTTGTTGGACTCAGGTCCTGAATTTCTTGTGTCAGCCAGGGCTGTTCTCAGCACCTAGAGGTTACCACATTCCTTACCAGATGGCCCACTCCATTTTCAAGCCAGCATGGTGTTTCAAATCTTTCTTGTATTTCAAATCTCTGGGTTTTTGTTGTTGTTGTTGTTTTTTTTCTGAGACCATCCAAAGAAAATTCTCACTTTTAAATTATCCAGTCCTGCCTGGATAATCTTCCTATCTTAAGGCCAACTATGTGATGTAACACAAACTAGTTTCATCAGTAAAATCCATATTCATAGTCCCAGGGTTCTGCAGGGCATGGATGTCAAGGGAGAGGAAAATAATGGAAGAGTCTTTTTTTTTATTATTATGTTATGTTAATCACCATACATTACATCATTAGTTTTTGATGTAGTGTTCCATGATTCATCGTTTGCGTGTAACACCCAGTGCTCCATGCAGTACGTGCCTTCTTTAATACCCATCACCAGGCTAACCCATCCCCCCACCCCCCTCCCCTCTAGAACCTCAGTTTGTTTCTCAGAGTCCATAGTCTCTCATGGTTCATCTCCCCCTCCGATTTTCCCCCCTTCATTCTTCCCTTCCTGCTATCTTCTTCTTCTTTTTATTTTTTTTTTTTAAACATATAATGTATTATTTGTTTCGGAGGTACAAAAGAAAGCATCTTAGAATTCTGCTTACCATAGCCTGCCCTCTGGCTCCCAAAGATGAATGTACCTTCCAAATGCAAAACTTATTCACTACCTCCCAAGAATCCCAAAGTTTTCATCCATTGCAGTTATCAGGTGAACTCCAAAATCTCATCATCTTAAAAGTCTAAAAAGTCATTATCTAAATTATCTGAACCTGGTGTGGATGAGGCTCTTGCTTATAATTTGTTGTGTTCTCTACAACTCCTGGGACACAATTGCTCTCCATCTTTGGACCTATAAAACTAAAGAGATAACTTATGTTCCCCCAATATTCTCAAAACACTATGATGGGATTGGAATAGTTAAAAAGGGGGGAAATAAAAGGTAAAAGGTAAAAAAAAAAATATATTGACCCAAAGCAGTTTTAACATGCAGCCTGGTGAACTTGATGAGGTTTCAAGGCCTGGGGTTAATTCTCTGTGTTCTCAGCTCTGCCATCTGGTTGTTGGCTACACTCTTCGGTTCTTGATTCTATCCTCTTAGTCATTCTTCCATTGCTATGAAAGGTAGCACATGTTTGCAGCTGAATTGTTCAATTAGCCTGCTTTTTGCTAGTATTTTCTCTATCCTTTTCATTCCCAGTTTGTTAGTGTTTATGCTGATATAATATTCTCCAGAACATTGTGAACCTTGCTTGAATTCCACTGGTTTTCATTCCATTAAGCAAAGTCTTATCCACCAATATTTTAAAGATAATTCCTTCTCTATCTGTGGCTTCTGCTAAGATATCTGAAGAGTAAGGCCCATAAGCTTCCCAAGATGCCCTCTAGTTTCTGTCTCTAAATCTGTGAAATACACCCTTAATCTCTTGAAAGAGCAGGATGTATAGCCGAATACTCTGATCTTTTGATTTTTCTCAAGTTTCAGCAAAACTTTGTACAGCCATACCCTCAGTTTTTTCTCTATGCCATGCTTTCAGAATCAAGCTCATAGTTTTGTGCCTTTTTCCACTTCAATACACTGGATTTTCCCACATCATCAAGTCTCCCTATATGGTTAACTATGCAGTTATATGAATCATATTCACAGTCCCAAGGATTATGCCAGGCATCTACACCAGGGGGAGACAGGAAATACTGGGGACCATCTTAGGATTCTGCCTACCAAATAAAGTGTTAAAAATATATTCTTTCATGTTACTTTGGTCCTACAGTCTTCATGTAGCTTGAGGGGAGCCAGAGTACTGCCATTGAAAACACAGAGGCAGAGCAGGTGCCATTCCTGCTTAAGTCTAAGGGTGCTGCTTAGGGTGCTGAACAGTAGAGTGCATGAATACATTGTGATATATTCACAGTGGAACACTTCACAACAATGAAAATGAATGAAAGAAAGTACATCACAGATCTCACAAACACAATGTTGAAGAAAAATCATATGAATTCAGAGAGACAAAATATGCTTAGGTGATAAAATTATAAATAAAGGCAAGCATTTACTGTCATAAACATCATGATAGTAGTTATCTATGAGGTGGGGTGACAGGATCGGTTATTGGGAGCAGTCAGGAGAGGGATTTAAGATGCCATTATGTTCAATTACTTGACCTAGATAGTAGTCACATGAATATTTGGTTTGCAATAAATTATGTAGCTGAACTCAGAATAAAACTTCTATACTGTTCTGTGCATGTCATAATAAGAAAGGTTAAATATGTAAGGAATTAAGAAAATACCTTGTAAATGACAAATGATTTGATAATGAACCAACACTGAACTAACTCTCTCATTCTCATAATTAAATTGACTAAAGTAAAACACACTTTTTGTCTCTGGTAACCAAAGAATGGAAGAAAAAGATAAATCTCTAAAAATGATAACAAATTAAGAGCATGTGACTTTTAAAGTATTCTAACAAAATTACATTTGTGTCATTTAATAATTACTTTTATTATGAAAATTAATTCAGATGTAATTCCCTTAGTGGTTCTTTAAAGATGTTTCCTTTTAGAAATATATTAGATATGGTTTTAATCATGTTTCTTGCTATATTTAATCAAAATTTCAATTGTGGCACAGAGAATTAGTTTTTTTTTCTCTGAAAAGAGAATTGATTTTTTTTCCCCTGAAAAATGTTTTTTATTTTAAAAGGAAGTATTCCCTATGTTGGGTCCAACTGCATATATGAATTATCTGAATTAAAGTAACATTTACAAATGAATCTCTGGGATACTTCATTTGAGTCCTTTTGGGGAGGTATTAATGAAATGAAGTGCCAGTTTTAAAATCAAGTTACATAGCACATGATATAATTGTCCTCCTATAAAATGCTAATGAATAAGATCAGATAGAAAGAATTTTAGTGGAACCTTTTATCTTCTATTACATTGACTGCTTCATATAATTTAATTTCGCTTTATTTCAGTCCAACATAAAATGAAGAATTCCATTGTCTGCTTAGCCGCCATTTCTCTTGATATCTGAAATATATTTAATTATACAAGGTCACATCTGAAGAGATAAAACTCTCTGGAGAGAATGTAAACGAACTTTCCACTATTGGACCACTTATGAATTCTTTATTACCCTAGAATTACATGATATTATCCTAAAGTGACACGAAATGTCTTACTTCTTGTCCTGCGCATTCCTGGAATGACACTGGAATATTAAGGGAAACTAATGGTTCTGAGAATTGGCCTCTCCAAAAGGTATACTTCTTCATTACTCGTGCTTTGTAACTGGCAGGCCACAGCAGGAAAAGCAATAAGCATATGCTGGTTACAAGTTAGAGACCAGAGTTATGGGTTTTCTTTTATGAGGAGGTACTAAAACTTATGGCAAATTGTAACAGCTGTTTGCAATGTGTTAGAGATGCCAAACTTCTGTTTATGGTAAAATGTTTCATACCAACCGTTAATTAGAAGAATTTATCTAGTACTCAATTACTGAAAGGCTATTTGCAGATTGTCTTTGAAGAGGGCAGTGATGCCTTCACAAAACAAAGCAGAAGCTCTCTCAAAGCTTAGTATTCCCATTTTAAATAGTGAATGATTAATAAAATGTTGAATCTATTTTTGCTCTAGTCTATGCCATGGTTATATAATTTTATCCCAGATATTATAATCTGTATTTCTGTATTCTTAGCAAATACCTATCTTGGAATTCCATGGACTCTGAGAAAAATTACATTTTTTTTAAAGATTTTATTTATTTATTTGACAGAGAGACAGACAGAAGAGCACAAGCAGAGGGAATGGCAGAGGGAGAGGGAGAAGCAGGCTCTGCACTGAGCAGGGAACCCGATGCGGGACTCGATCCCAGGACCCTGAGATCATGACCTGAGCCGAAGGCAGACGCCCAACCATCTGAACCACCCAGGCACCCGAAAAATTACATTTTTGCAAATGAAGGAAACATCTCTTTTATTCCCCTAAACTCCCACAACTTTTAATTTTTTACATCTGTTTGGGAAAAAAATTCACTTTCAGCTAAAAGTTCTTGATGCAATTCCCACTCAAAGTAACATTTTTGAAAGCAGAATTTTGCTGCTTTGGTGTGTATGTTTGTGTTTTTGTAAATATAAGTAAATAATGCATCTATAAAATATTTCTATTCAACAGTAAGTTTGACTATTTCACAATAAAGGAAATAGTAACTAGACCTATAACATAACAAAGTATAAGATATTTTAGTTGAATTCTTAGATTAGAATACTGAACATTTTATTCATCAAAATACTACTCCTTCCTAAGGAATTAGTTTAATTTTGAAATCAATATGAATTTCTGATTGCACATCTACGTTTTTCAAAAAGGAAAGTAAGAAATGCTGCCTATGGCAAGAACTCTTTACATATATTCAAATATTTTTAATCCAGTTGAAAGATTTTGGCTCAAAACATATGACTAAAAGAGTTTTTAAAAAGGGAATGAGGGGCGCCTGGGTGGCTCAGTTGGTTAAGCCTCTGCCTTAGGCTCAGGTCATGATCCCAGGGTCCTGGGATTGAGCCCTACATCAGGCTCTCTGCTCAGCAAGGAGTCTGCTTCTCTCTCTCCCCCTCCCACTCGCTTATGCTCATACATGCACACACTCTCTCTCTATGAAATAAATAAATAAAATCTTTAAAAAAATAAAAATGGAATGAACAAGTGAACAAACAAACAGACAAAAAATCTGGGCCAAAGATTTTAACAGACATCTCACCAAAAAAGATATATAGATGACAAATAAGCCTATGAAAGATGCTCCATATCATATATCATCAAGGAAATGGAAATTAAACAATGAGATACTACCACATACCTATTAGAATGCCTAAATCTGGAATATTGACAACAATTGCTGACAAGGTTGTTGAGCAACAAGGGCTCTCATTCATTGCTGGTGGAAATGAAAAGGGTGCAACCACTATGGAAGACGGTTTGGCAGTTTTTTACAAAACTACACATACTCTTACTGTATGATCTAGCATTCACATACCTTGATACTCAAGTGAGTTGAAAACCTATGTTAAAACAAAAACCTGCACATGAATGTTTATAGCAGCTTTATTCATAATTGCTAAAACTTAGAAGCAACCTCCTGTCCTTCAGTAGGTGAATGGATAAATAGCAGTACATCTAGACCATGGAATATTATACAGCACTAAAAAGAAATGACTTTTTTTTTTTTAAAGATTTTATTTATTCATTTGAGACACAGAGATACAGAGAGAGAGAGAGAAAGCATGAGCAGGGAGAGAGGCAGAGGGAGAGGGAGAAGCAGGCTCCTCGCTGAGCCAGGAGCCCAATGTGGGGCTCGATCCCAGGACCCTGGGATCATGACCTGAGCTGAAGGCAGATGCTGAACCATCTGAGCCACCCAGGCACCCCAAGAAATGACTTTTAAACCATGAAAAAACATAAAGGAAATTCAAACACATATTACTAAATAGAAGAAGCTAATCTGAAAATGTTATATATTGTATGATTCCAACTATATGACATCCTGGAAAAGGCAAACTGAGGAGACAATAAAAAGATCAGTGGTTGCCAGGATTTCTGGGGTGTGGAATGGAGGGAGGGATGAACAGGCAGAGCACAAAGGACTTTTAGGGCAGTTAAAATACTCTGTATGATACCATAATGATGGATACATATTATTTTTTTTAGAATTTATTTATTTATTTGAGAGAGAGAGAGGAGAGCACGAGTCGGTGGAGAAGCAGAGGGAAAGAATCTTCAAACAGATTCCCCACTGAGTGCGGAGCTCAACCCGGGGCTTAATCTCAAGACCCCTGAGATCACAACCTGAACTGAAACCAAGAGTCCAACAGTCAACCAGCTGAGCCACCCAGGTGCCCCATGATGGATACATTGTCCAAATGCACAAAAAGTACACCAAGAGTGAATCTTTTTTTTTTTTTTAAGATTTTATTTATTTATTTGACAGAGAGAGAGAGAGAGCACAGCAGGGGAAGCAGCAGGCCGAGGGAGAGGGAGAGGTTTCCCACCCAGCAGAGAGCCTGATGTGAGGCTGTATCTCAGGACCCTGGGATCATGACCTGGGCCGAAGGCAGAGGCTTAACTGACTGAGCCACCCAAGCGCCCCACCACCAAGAGTGAATCTTAATGTAAACTACGGACTTTGGGTGATTATGATGTGTCAACATAGGTTCATCAATTGTAACACATGTACCATTGTGATGGGGGATTGTTAATGATGGGGAAGGCTGTGCATATGTGAGAGCAAGGGGTATACGAGAAATCTCTGTACCTTCTCAATTCTGCTGTGAACCTAAAATCACTCCAAAAAATAAAGTCTTAATAACAATGACAACAACAAAACCTGGGTTTTAGATAGTATAATGTTCACAAAATACAGTTTATTTAATGTTAAATAGATGTAAACATTAATTAAAAATTTACTGGTATTCAGAGTAATTTCCATGAACAATAGTCGAGGGAGAATAATGTATAAAAAGGAAAAAAAAGGAAAGAAAGAAAATAAAATGAATAAAACTATTCTCTGTTCCTTATGATTATTTTGGAAATGTAAGATACAGTGCAGCCAAGAATGCAGGATGGCCCTGGGAAGATCAGTAGACTATATAGTAGAGATTTGTGTTAGGTCCTAGCTTTGGCATTGGCATGCTGACATTAACTTCTTATAATATTGGGTTTGTCATCTAAAAATGAGAATAATAAAGCCTGCCACATTGGGTTGTTGTTCAGTTTAAATGGGATGATGTTTTTGATATTGCTTTAGATTTATAATACTCCATTCATATATAAAACATTACTATTAATAATGGGTCACTTTAAAAATGAAATATTCCTTCAAAGGGTTATAATTTAAGTCTTTATGAGTTCATACTATAATTATTGGCTAATCTCTTCATTGAAATGTTTGGTTCAAGGAGAAATCTTACCCTTGATTTTCTTGTGCTAACATCATAATTTAGAAGAACTATTAGAATTGTTTCTATTTTCTAGATGTGACTTTTTTTAAGTTAATAGATTCATTAGTGTCTTTGATAGGTCATCAAGAACTGAACAATCTGAAATATAAAATTCACTTGACCAACTGGAAAAAAAAAAAAACCCTAAACAGAGACAAATAACACTAGAGATATTTAAGTATTTAGGATTGGCAAGGAACCCAAATCAATTTAGTTCAGTCTATTTCCCAGTATTTCTTATAAAATTAAATATAGCTACACTATTCCAATTAAAAGACAGAGACCCCAAATATTTTTATAAATGGAAGAGAATATGGAATTCATAGGTAACTACGGATAACAACAATAAACAAAAAAGAGAGAATGGGGCAGTGAGGGTGGAGAGAAAGAGAAAGAAGAGAAAAAAAAATCATTATTCCTACATGGCTAATCCATTCTCTTGTGAGATGATGAAAACATTATTTAGGAATAAATTTTTCACATGAATGGATAAGAGATTGGTCACTTACCAGTTACCAGTTAGGGAAGGTAGTTATGTAGGATTTTATTGTGAGCTCTGTTGCTTTCTTGCTTTTGCTAGACTAACCTATGTCAGCCATGCTTATTTATCACTGCTACCAGAAAAGTGGCCATTATCTTTTTTTCTTACCTTTTTTGTAGGGAGGAGTTGGAAAAATATGTGTGTGTCCTAAAGTATATAATTGAAAACATGACATTGAAGTTGTGACGGGCCCTGATAATGTACTTCTATTTCACCACAGTCAGTGCCAGGTTTTAGTTGAGATTATAGGTTCTTCACATATTGTAAGTGCTTTTCAGTGGCCTTTCACTAATAGCAACAGTTTGCAGACAGGAAAATAGTTTAGAGAATGGAGACCACATGCTTATGTTTTATTTTGCTACACTCAAACTCACTTCTATAATAATGCAATAACATTTTGAAACACCATTAACATACCAGAATGAATGAACCTTAATTATTTAATCTTCTATCATATTATCCTCTTGAAAATTAATTGCATTTATTTGTCTATATATGGATAAGTCTCTTTCAAAAGACTTCAGAAGTTGTCTAGTAATTACTTTGAAATTTTACCTATTAGAAGTTATAATGAGTTCTCAATTAAAAAATGTATTTCATGGATAAATATCTGACATGAAAATCTGAGACCAAAGAATCAAAAGGATGCCCTGAGGATAAATTGAATCATTGTAATTAGAGGGAGGGAGACACACACACACACATACACACAAAGAGAAAGGAAAAGAGCTTTAGACCCTGCAGAAATAGCACATAACCCTAGCATCATCATCTTCACCATTCTCCAGACTTAAATAAGATGAGGAAAAGCTTGCATTATATCTGAGAAGAGATCTAATACAGGTTAGAAAAGAATGAGTCTCTAATATACAACATATGCTGGATTCCTTAACAACAAAAGATGCTTAAGAATTTATTAAGATCAGACCCGTGCCTCTCACTTAAGGCTAAATGATTTATCCAGGAACTTTTCCTTCAATATCGTCACTTTGGCTTGTTCATTTTCAGACATTTCTGAAACACTGCCCCAAGAATTAAGAAGGAAAATGGAAAAAAATAAAATTAACAAGTTTTCTTATTTATCATTTCCCTCAAGATTTTATGATCCTGTAAGCTAGAAACTATTTAATAAATCTCCAGGATCCTTTGGTGACCCTAATGTCCTTATTAAAAAAAAACAATATTCATAGTCTTATAAGCCTTTATTAGCATACTGGGGCAGAATATTTGATATTGAAACTGTTCAGAAAGATTCAAAAATGATGTTTTTTTAGGAATCACCTATAGAACCTAAGATTATTCACATGGTTTTTATTTTTTTATTTATTTTTTTAAAGATTTTATTTATTTATTTGACAGAGAGAGACACAGTGAGAGAGGGAACACAAGTAGGGGGAGTGGGAGAGGGAGAAGCAGGCTTCCTGCGGAGCAGGGAGCCCAATGCAGGGCTCGATCCCAGGACCCTGGGATCATGACCTGAGCCGAAGGCAGACGCTTAACCGACTGAGCCACCCAGGCGCCCCTTCACATGGTTTTTAAAGAGACATATTAAGTGATCAACTTAAACTTGGTATGATTTTGGGTCAATAGGAAGATTAAAACGATTGTCAAAAGTAGGGCTTTAAATAAGTTGTGGATTTAATTTTTTCATGCTCTTCCTCTTCTACTTTCCCCTGCAAAATTATTAATTTTATTCATATTAATATTATTAGTATTATTAATTAGTATTATCAATAAAAATTGCTATAGGGGCGCCTGGGTGGCTCAGTCAGTTAAGCGTTTGTCTTCGGCTCAGGTCATGATCCCAGGGTCCTGGGACTGAACCCCACATTGGGCTCCCTGCTCAGTGGGGAGCCTGCTTCTCCCTCTGCCTCTGCCCCTGCTTGTGCTCTCTCTCACTCTATCTCAAATAAATAAATAAGTAAATCTTGAAGAAAAAAATTGCTATAAAAAACCCTTTGTAATCTATTTACTCCCTCAGAATTTTCTACCCTTAATAGCAAGTGTTATAAAACAGTTTTTGTGTGGTAGTCATTTAGCTATGAGGGACAGATGACTCATTCTAATCTAGTCACCCACAAAATTGTCAATGCTATGACTATAGAAGGGATATATTCTATAATCTAAAAAGGTGGAGGATTTTTCTTTTTAAACTCAGGTTGAGCCAGTAGTAAAAGCAGCTGTTGGCAGTGAAAGCCATTGAAGAGAATAAATATGGACCCCATGAAGTCATTTTACAGTTATTTCCCCAGTTTTTAATAGGTTAAATAAGTAGCATATAACCTCCATGTTTCTGCAAGCACAGGCCCCATATGATTCTATTAACAGATGACTGGTGATTCTTAAGAAGTCAAAGTATTAGCCAAAATATTAATATTGAAGAGATGTTTGGTCCTATGTTGCTCTTGTGATGTCTCTAATTTGAAAGCATGGATTAAACTCCTTCTATCCCCTATCAGCCACTGTATAGACATCTGAAATGGATTTCAGTCCCCAAACTAAGATGTGGGTTGTGCACTCCTAATGTAATTTTCTTTTAACTATTAATTTTGGTAAAATACACATAACATACAATGTGTGCCATCTTAACCTCTTTTAAGTGTATAGTTCTAAAGTGTTAGACACGTATATCTGCATTGTTGTGCAACTAATTTACAGAACTCTTTCCTCTTGTAAAACTGAAACTCTATATTAAACACAAGCCCCCCTTTCCCCTCCCCTCAGCCCCTGATGATCATCATTCTACTTTCTGTGTCTATGAGTTTAACTATTCTAGATAACTTGTATTAATGGAATCTTTGTCTTTTTTTGACTGGCTTATTTACTTAGCATAATGTCCTCAAGGTTCATTTATGTTGTAGCATGTGTCAGAATGTTCTTCTCTTGTAAGGCTGAATAATATTACATTGTCTGTATATAGCACATTTTGCTTATCCATTTTTATGTCAATGGACACTTGGGCTGCTTCCACCTCTTGGCTATTGTGAATAACATCACCATGAACATGATCTTTAAGACCCTGCTTTCAATTGCTTTGGAAATATAATGAGAAGTGGAATTGCTTGATTACACACCAATTCTATTTTTAATTATTTGAAGAACCACCTTACTGCTTCCTTGTGCAATTTTCCTTATGTACTTTTTTATCTTTTGCATGAGAGCAAGGGATAGAAAATCTACTAAGAAAATGAAAATCTTTCCAAAATGTTTGGAGGAAAACATCATATAAAAAAAGACTTTGGTAATAGTTTCCAATATGTGAGAAATCGTGAAAGTTGAAACCCAAAGGGAATTTCTTAGGTGAATGCTGCACTTAGTTTAAATGAGGAGCTGTTATAAATACATCCGTACTTCTAGGAATGCCTCTGGCAATTCTGTTTAGCAGGTCTAGTTTGGGATTCAGGTATGTGTGGTTTTAACAAATATATCAGGTAACTTGGATGCTGCCTGACCACTAAATAGCATTTATATAACTAATATTTAGACAAGGGTTTCCACATGTATCAGGTTAAAATTCTAGTAAAGATCTATTGCATGCTTCCAGAAAAATGCATAAAAGTACCGGGCATAGGAGTGATTGAAGCAAACTTTAAATTTATCTGCATGCATTTTGCAGTGTTAGTGGACAAGTGTGTATATATATATATATATATATGTACACACACATATATATATATCTGTTGATAGATGATAGATGATAGATACATAGATAGATAATTATAGTTAATTATAGTTAATAATAGTTAATTATAAATTTGAGAGCTAAGAACACTTAGCCTCTGAGCTGCAGGTGAGGATAGTGTGTGGAGGAGGCACAGCTCTGATACAATGAGGGTAACTGTAACAGATGCTGTGCTGTGCCACCCTGAATTCCCCTGCAGAAGTGAAGTACTCATTTCCCCAGGGTGGCAGTATTGGTGGTTGATGGCTCTTCTTGCTCACTACTCTCCAGAATTGCGCTGGACCCAATTTGATTCTAATGATCAGCCAATGAAGGTGCTGGTTCTAAAGGTCTATCTCTCTTGCCTCAAAAAGGGTTAACTCCGAGGACAGCTTCAGAACTCCCCTGAGGTCTCTACTGTAGTCACTACTCAATGTTAAATCCTACTTGCTTCACTACCACAAGGGTGTTGGTACTGAGGGCATCCTCTAAAAAGCTGAATGCAAGTCAGTTTCAGAGTCTGTTTCTGGGCAACCTGACATAAGACACCATAAGTAACCAAAAAGAGGTCTAGATTTTGGAAAAAACCCAACTAAGTGGATCTCAAGACCACAGGTTATTCAGTGATGTAATGCAGAAGACCCAAGAGGGGAGCACAGCTTTGCCCCATTGGCCAGTAGGGCAGGTAGAGGATAAGGACCAGAAACGCCACACCCAATGTCAACAAAACAAGAATGAATAACCTTTGGGTGGGGTGGGAAAATTTTAATAGATTAAATAAAACCTAAGTTGACTATTTTAAACAGAAATAAGTGGGTTATTTTGGATTGACAAGATAAGCTTTTCTCCATCAGTAGAGATGAGGGTGTGTAAACTAAGTTGGGCTCAAATGTTGGGAAATAAGACAATTACAACTTTGCATATCTACATCTTATAACTATTTAAAAATCATCTCTTCTATGCAAACAATATTTAATAAGAAATACTGCTGTAAACCTATCACTTCCTCACCATGCTTTTTCACAAAGGATTGTTCTATACTTATTGCTTCCATTTTATTTTTTCCTAAACATTTTCCATCAATAGAAATCATGTTTGTGGCCAGAGATGATTTTTAAAACATATAAGTAAAGACTCCAGGCCAGGTCATACTCGGGTGTCTGGGTTACGTGTCAATTCTGATTATTCTTCAGTGTGCTGAAAATATAGTCTCTGAACCCACCAATGATCAACTATTTACTGAATGCAATACTATTTCATCATTTTCTAGATTCTGCAGTATGATGTGGCTTCTATACCGTTCTGATTAAGATATAACCAAATAAAGCAGGGCCTTCAACCCTACGTACTGTTGTTCTTACAAAATAAACATCTCACATGTGTTTTTTCCTTTTTATGTCTAGTCTAATTCTTTTTTATTTACTTTTTATTTTTTTAAAAGATTTTATTTGTCAGAGGAAGAGAAAAAGAGAGAGCACAAGCAGGAGGAGGGGCAGGCAGAGGGAGAAGCTGGCTCCTCGATGCGGGGCTCAATCCCAGGACTGGGATCATGACCTCAGCCAAAGGCAGATCCTTAACTGACTGAGCCACCTGGGTGTCCCTACTTTAATTCTTGTTTAAATTTTTATTACTTCTTCTAGCACTATATCAGTAATTACACAATTGCTTCCCTACCTATAGTTAAAAAAAAAGCACAACTCTTGAAACAGTCCTATTCATTTGTTCACTCATTCAGCAAATGCTTATTGAGCATATCCTATAGTGAGCACTTTTCTGATGCTGGAGAAACAGTAGGGAACAAGACAGACTATGACTTTGCTTTTGTGGAGCTTGCGTTTTACTCAGGTCTTATCATTTAACCACCAAACTAAAAAATATAATAGCCATGCAGAGAGTTAAAAGAGGTTGTGGAGCTTGCGTTTTACTCAGGTCTTATCATTTAACCACCAAACTAAAAAATATAATAGCCATGCAGAGAGTTAAAAGAGGTGATCACAAGTGACTTCGTGACGATTCTAGGCGGGTGAGTGGAGAAAGCCTCTCACGGGACTATAGTTAAGCTGAGATCTGAAAGAATAGAATCCAGCCACGCTCTGCAGGAAGTGTTCCTGGAAGAGTAGATGGCTCGTGCAAAGGCCCTAGAGAATGACTAAGCTTGGCATGTGTGAGGAACCAGAAGGCTCATGAGTAATGGTGAGGAAAGTGGAGGAAGACGAAGTTAGACCAGAATGAGGCACTGGATAATGCAGTGGCTTGGGGGCCAGGATGAGGGCTTAGGTTTTAAGTGCAATGGGAAGTCATTGGACTATTTTCAGCAGAGACATGCATAGAAAGATTTACTTCCTGGGGGAGGATTCTGGCTGCTGTATGGAGAACAGATTATGGAAGAGCAAATGGGGTAGCAGTGGTTGGCCAGGAATCTGTCAGAGTCATCCAGGGTAGAGAGTTGGCTTGGCATGGAGACAGTGGGGGGGGATAACAGAGGGAGCATTTAGAGATTTTTGGATGAAGAGTCAACAAGACTTGCTGATAAAGTGATTTTTAGAGCACAGCTCTGAACTTGTCTCTCTGGGCTAAACTTCCACTGCGTTACCAAGTCCCTCCACTGTCTGGGTCAGACTTTCATTTGAACCTAAACTTGAGTACTCACCTCACTCTGCCTTGCCTTGCAGATAATACTGCACTTATCTCGTTCTCTATGAGGCTGTTATTGTTAGAACCGAAGCTCTCGAAGGCCAGGCCCACAGCTTTTTCCTTGTAGTTTAAATATGCTGAAAAATATACAGTATGGATAAGGACTCTAATTCTGGATTAGAGAAAGTTCTAGATAATAAATGGAAACTAAGGCTGACCAGGCAGCAGAGAATTTTAGATTCCATGGCCTGCTCTGGGAATAATTTCATTATCTGATGAAAATGACTTTACATCCAAGAGAATTTTAAATGTGGAATAATAATAAAGACTGTAGCTTGGATAGGTCAGGAAAATATGAATTGGACTTTCTGCATCAATACTGAAATCTCTGGCAATATCTTTATTTCTGAGTAATGCCTATAGTCTTACACTCATCTTGCCAAAGTCTTTGTTTAGTGGTGTTGGTTAAAACAACCCTGGTCTAGGCAGAGGTGGGTTTTGGATAGAACAATTCTAATTCCAAGGGGCAGGTCAAGTCATTCATCCTTATAAATCAAATAAGTGAATCTATGTAAGCGTTTTTTTGAAGTGTTGAAACCTGGATGTTTGCTCTGCCTGGGTATTGAAATCCTAATAATTACATCTACATTATTGCAAATTAACTGAAAGCACTGAAGTAGTCTGTTAGGAACTGTCTGTTCTAACCAAAATTTCATATTAATGGAATTATTTTTCAAATTACTCGTAAATTTGAGATATGGGATATAAGTTATTGAATTAACCCAAAATGCATAGTTTGAAAATGACATTATAATCATTTAGAAAAAAATTTCCTCTTTCCTATCTTTCCTAGAACCCTCATTCCCAGCACACTCCTCAGATGATAATTAATGCCATTTCTCATTTAGGAAGATCAGTTCAAAAAAAAAAAAGAAAGGAAGGAAGGAAGAAAGAAAATGAAAATAAAGAACTATAAATTGAATCATTAAACTTATACAGGTATCAGGGTCATATGTCTAAAGTCTCTGTGTTGTCTGTGTGAACATAAACATTTACAAGGCACAAATAATGGGATAAAATCTTACTTTAGAAGATGTAATTTGTATTGTAGGTGTAAAGCTCTAAGCCAAGTGCTGTATGTGGGGATTGGAAGGGCAAATAAAAATGTAAAATAAGAGGGTAATTCTCCCTGTTGAAAATAGGGGAAGAGACTTGCTTCCACTTCCTTTTCTTGTAGCATTTGCTTTAGAAAACTTGTAACTCCTTTCTCTGTCTCTTTGAAATGTATGCAAATCATTTTAAAAACTAAATGAGCCTCTAGTCTGCTTTATGACCTAGCAAAGTCTTTCTTTTTTTTTTTTAATATTTTATTTATTTATTTGACAGAGAGAGACACATGGAGATAGGGAACACAAGCAGGGGGAGTAGGAGAGGGAGAAGCAGACTCCCCGCTGAGCAGGGAGCTGGACGTGGGGTTCGATCCCAGGACCCTGGGATCATAACCTGAGCCAAAGGCAGATGCTTAACCGACTGAGCCACCCAGGTGCCCCTAGCAAAGTCTTTCTTAAGGACTTCAGAACCATTCACCAAGGGAGATAGGACTCCTAATGCCCAGTTGCTGTGGAAGGAAAAGGATACATGGGCACCTTCGCCCTCAAACTACCTTCTATAAACTATATTATTGAGACTGACCACTTTAGAGGTAGGAAGTGTGGGCAGCTATTCCAAGGGAATGTGCTGTTAAGATTTAACTGTGTAGAATGCTGGATTAGTTGAACAATGATGAATAAGATATGTTATTACAAAACAAATGAATCCACTTGAAAATTAATGTATATATTACCCATCTCCCAGGATCAGTACCAACAAGTAATGAGCAAGTTTTATAATTGTAATATTTTTGCTTTTCTTACTTCCTCCTAATTATAACTTTGTGTGCTTCTTTCATTTAAGATAACTTTTACTGTGTTCCTTTATTTTCCCTTTTGAGTTTGTACAGCCTAAGTTTAAGACCTCAGGTTGGTAGTATTTTATACATCAAGCAGAATAAAATAGATAAGATTTGTATCTGTGCTTAGACTTGAATATCCTTAAACCTGTTTCCTCTTTAACAATAGAATTTTCGATGGGCATTACTTGCCCATTCTGATGCAATCTTTGTTGCCTCTGGCATTTAATTAAAACTGCCTCTTAAAGCTGATGTTTTTCTGTTCAGAATACCATTTTTTTTTTTATTGTTGTTGTTGTTAAAGGTATGGATAGAATGTGCCTGTGTATAGATTCTTGAAATCATTTCTGAGACATCTGGGGACTTCTGAGAATTCCTCGGTCGTGTGCGATGTCCTTTACATATCTGTATTAATCTTGCATATTAAAAATTACACGGTGCGCCAATCAGAAGCACAAGTAGTCTCACACAAAATTAACGTATATAGTTTGAGCATGTGCATAAAGTAGTGTCTAATCCTGAGCTTACAGAATCCTGATGGGAAATTCTGATTCATTCTGGCATTGACTTAAGGTTTACCTGTTAATAATGCCAAACAGTGCTATTCCATGGTCTTACATAGCATGCTATACTCTCTAGGTATATCTTCTGTTCTTTGTGGAACATCCCATTTCTTAGGAAATTCTGTCATTTATATAAAGTATAAATGTAGGAAAAATTATAGTGCCACAGTCAAATTTGGGTACTCTAGAATAAAACCTTTTGGCTTCATCACATCTACCTGCATCCCCCCTCCCCCACCCCCTCCCACTATTCTTCCACTGCTTATTTGACTCCAAAATGGTGGGGTTTGCTGCAGAGGCATGCTATCTATATTCTTTCTTTTCATTTTATTCTGACTGCTGTATTTTACAGCATCCTAGAAAAGTATTTTTTTTTTTTATCTTTTATCAGCTCTTAAGAACTCATGGTCCTGTATTGTTAATATTATTGGAAAATTATTTAGGGAGAAACATTGCTTGAAAAGAATAAAACAGGAACCCAAGTCAGGATGAGCTGAATTCAGACAAATAGCTTTAAGTTTTATGACGAGCTAAGTGGATTAGCTTGCTATAATTAGATTATTTAAATTAAGCAATATGTGTACTATGTCCCTGTTAAATATTTAATAAGATACTTTGCTTCCATAAATTTTACTTTAAGGCTAATGGCCAATTAATTTTTCCTGTGATTAATCTAGTAAGTAAATAAGAATTTTAATAAATAGTCATTCCCGGGACAGTTTTATCAGCTTTGGATTAACTCTTCCCACACAAGTTATGTGGCAATGTGATTCAGAAGCCTTTTACCCCCTCCAATGTTTAATTGTACTCTTTCATTTTGGGGCTCCAGACAGTTTTTTTGGGGCCTTGATTCCATCTGTGTAGGTGAAAATTTTAGGCATTTAAACATTATCTAGACTTTCTGTAACATTTAGTTTGCTATTATTTCATAAATATTTACATGCTTTTTCCACTGAATCTGTTCCTTGGAGACTATTAATCTTGGGTATGTATGAACTAAGAGAGTAGAAAGATCATGCTGCTCCTGACGGTGACAGGAATGCTGCTGTGGTCTGCCTGAGTTTCAATTTGTAACATATGATACTAACGTGTAGTTGATGCCAAAACATGATGGGTTTTTCTGAAATACCATGTTAGTGCTCAATACTGTTTATGTCTTTAATAAAGCTAGTTTTTCCTCATTAAGCTAACTCAATTTCTGGAAGGCATAGTGTTTAAAATCCCAGGATGTCCCATTCTTTAACATGCATAGCTTGACCCACATTAATAGTGCTTCAGGGTAAAGAGGGTGTCTTGCCCCAAAGCTCAGTTTATTAAAGACATACTTCCAATCTTTTAGTCATCCCTTGAGTGAAGAGTCAACTAGATAAGCTGACGTGTTCTCATCCATGGTTTTAATGTTGTGATTTAGGAAATGACTAAATTGGGGAGGGGATGGGGTAACCGAGTGATGGGAATTAAGGAGGGCACGTGTAGTGATGAGCACTGGGTGTTATACACAACTAAAGAATCATTGAACGCTACATCAAAAACTTACGATGTACTATATGCTGGCCGACTGAACATAAAAAAAGAAAGAAATGACTAAGTTTCCTCAATGTTCATTTAACTATGATTAAACCAAACTTGGACATAATTCAAATGGTAAAGAGATGGTGCATAAAAACTGTCTCAGCACTGGAGTAAATCAGCTTTTTGTTTCATATCCAAGTAGCTTCTGATTCTGTAAGGCAACTATAAATAATATTGAGTTTTTGAAAGGCACATCTGAATGAAATAGTAACAGCAAAGTTGGAGTTATGAGGACTTTTGGATTATCTGAGTTTAACAGAGTAGCCCACATTAGATGAGATATATATAAAGTTATAATTTATAATAGAAATAGTTTTAACAAGTCAGCAGTATAAATAGAAGGTACATGTATGTGATCTGATTACAAGGTGTCCATTACATTATATTGTGCAGCTGACTTAAATACATAACACATATGGTTATCTATTATTCCCATGAAATATATCTTAACTAGTATAGGTATTTTTAGTAAGAAGTATATGGATTGTTAACCATTTGAAAATTAAGGTATTTTTATATTATTTACCATGTTTAAAGATGCTAATTCTTTAATAACTGGTGTTTCTTTTAAAACTACAATTTGTATCTGTGTCCAGATGTGCCATTGTATTGAGATAATATGGTAAGATAGCCTTCTCAAGTAAACTATAATAGTCTCATATTTGTTTTGAGATAATAGTTTGACTTTAAAAAGTAAGGTAGATTAAAATTTTATTTGCCACATCTGGATCATGTTTACTTATGTAAACTATGGCCACAAGACCTATATGTTGAGGGGCACCCGAGTGGCTCAATCGGTTAAGCACCTACCTTCTGCTGAGGTCATGATCCCAGGGTTCCTGGATCAAGTCCTGCATCAGGCTCCCTGCTCAGTGGGGAGTCTGCCTCTTCCTCTCCATCTACCTCTCCCCCAGCTCATGCTCTCTCTCCCTCGCTCTCTCCTTCTCAAATAAACAAATCTTAAAAAAAAGAAGATCTATATGCTCAGATCATAAAGATCTGTGTCAATACATCGTGTCTCCAGATTTGTTCTTCATTCTCAAGATTGTTTTGGCTATTAAGTGTCTTTTGTAGTTCCATACAAATTTTAAGATTTTTTTTACATTTCTGTGAAAAATGGCATTGGAATTTTGATAGGGATTGCACTGAATTTGTTGATGGCTTCGGGTAGTAAGGACATTTTAACATTAATTATTCCCATCCAAGAACATGGGATATCTTTCTATTTATCTGTGTCTTCAATTTCTTTCATCCATGTCTTACAGTTTTCAGTGTACAGATCTTTCACCTCCTTGATTAAATTTATTCCTGAGGATTTTATTGTTTTTGGTGCTATTGTAAGTGGGATTGATCACTAGATATAGAATTTTCAGTTGACAGTTATTTTCTTTTAGTATCTTAAAAATGTTGCATTACTTCCTTCTGCCCTCCATGGTTTCAGAAAAAAACTTGAACTGGTACTCTTTTGTAAGGAATATGTCTTTCTCACCTGCTGCTTTCAGGACTTTGTCTTTAGTTGTCAAAGCTTAATAATGATATGTCTTGGCATTGGTTTCTTTGGATTTATTATATTTGAGTTTTACTCAGCTTTTTAAATCTATGGGTCTACATTGTTTGATAAATTTGTGAATTTTTCAGCCATCATTTTTTTTAATATATATATTTTTTGTTCTGCTCTCTCTTCCATTTCTGGGACTCTGATGATATGAACCTTGGTTCTTTTGTCATTCTCTCACAGTTCCCTGAGTCCCTGTGTTTCATTTCTTCATTTGTTTTAGAGTATTTTCTCTCTGTTGTCGAGATTGAATTAATTGTCTTCAAGTACACTGATTGTATTCCCTGACATCTCCACTCTACTATTGAGCCTATCCTGTGAGTTTTGAAGTTTCTTTGTTATATTTTTTCCAGGTCTCTAATTTCCACTGGATTCTTTTTTATAACTTCTATTTCTTTGCTGAGGTTTTCTATTTTTCATTTGTTTCATGAGAATTCTTTATTACTAGTTGAAGCATTTTTATGAAGGCTGCTTTAAAGTCTTTGTCAGGTTATTTCAACTTGAGATTCATCTTGATGTTAGCATCCATTGATAGTCTTTTCTCATTCAAGTTGTTACTTTCCGACTTCTTGGTATGATGAGTGATTTTCAATTATATCTTGGACATTTTGGATACTGTATTATGAGAGTCGGGAGTCTATTTAATCTTTTTTTTTTTTTTTTTAACAGATAGACTACTTGTTGAGATATAGTGGAAGGTCCAAAGGTAAGGGGATGAGGTAGATGTTTAGCTCCCTAATGGGTCCTGATGATGAGAGTGAGAGAAGAAGAAGTGGAGTTCCAACTATCTCCACCTTTCATTGCCTCATTCAGTTTTATTTATGCCAGAATAAAGAAGGCTTTCACATTTTTATAATAAACCTTGCAAATGTGCATTATATTTTAAATGTTCTTTTAGTGTCATTTTAGATGCCAAGCATAAATACTAGAAAAATTTCCATCAAAATAGGCGTCACAGTTCTTAGCATGATGTTTTACTTATAAATGGATTTTTTTTTATCAAAAGCTGCTCATTCTGTGCTGAAAATTTTGAGGTGCATAGCCTTGAAAACCTATTCATCATGAATTGATTACAGAACTGAATTCTAAAAATGTGGTTAGTCAATATGGTTCCATTAAGCTACAATACCTTATATTATATACTTAAGCAATTTTCATCTTCAATTATCTTATAGCTTTTCAGTTTACTTGAATTTATTAGTTGTTTGGGACATCTAAAACTAAGATTTACTTTGAGACTCTAAGTAAAAACTGGATATATCATCCCATATACTCATCTACAAATGGATTTATTTCTTTCTGAAACCCACAGAGTTAATAACGTAAGTATAAAAATTAAAAATTATGGAAAAGAAATGGCCTGTTTACATAACTTAGAATATACATTTCACCAAAGTGTTTAAAATAATCACCTTTGTAAATATATTTGTAAGCCAATATAACATTAAGACAAGCAGTTTACTTGAACTAGTGCAGATGTTTACTAAAACCAGAATGAAACATGACTCATCCTGTAAAGTCTATAACTACTGATGAAAGCATTTATAGCTATATATAGGCTATATAGAAATATGCTATATTTCAGCTTTTGGGGGGTAGAGGAACTTTTCATAAATTCTGCTAGCATTTTCTCATCAAATTAATACTAGAACCTGTCTTCCTATGCTATAAGTTTGTCTTCATAAACCAGGAAGATGATAACTTAGAATATGGTACTTGCCCCTTTCTTTGATATTCTTACGTATTTTAATACCAGATAGTATCTAAAAAGAATCACCTAAGAGTGATTCTTATTGTAAAAGCAAAATGAGGATTTTACGAAAGTAACTTATGATGTGCCCAGAGATTCTTTGATTAATCCTGAAACCCTGACATAACTACTTAAAAGTCACTGAGCCCAAATGGAAATATGTTCTGTTTCATGGGAAAACTTGAAACAGCTGCCTAACTGTTGATACTCCTTACGACACATTTTGGAGAAAGAATAGCATGAAAGATGGTGATATGTATGACAACTTAAACAATGTGTTAGGAAGTTTTTCAAACTTTGTTGTGTATCTGAGCCAAAGGATCTCCAAAACTACTGGGTCCCATTCCATAGGGTGGAGTTGGGAGTCTGGCTTCTCTGTATTTTTAACAAAATCATCAGGTGATTTTGATGCATAAAGAATTTGTCTCGTTTTATTGGGACATAACAAGCATATATTTAACAAATTCTTTTTTTTTAAGATTTTATTTATTTATTTGACAGGGAGAGCAAGAAAGCACAAGCAGGGGGAACAGTAGGTAGAGGAAGAGGGAAAAGCAGGCTCCAGGGAGCCCGACAAGGGGCTTGATCCCAGGACCCCGGGATCATACCTTAGCCAAAGGCAGATGCTTAACCATCTGAGCCACCCAAGCGCTCCTATTTAACAAATTCTTTATGCATCAAAATTACCTGATGATTTTGTTAAAAATACAAAAGAGATCCTTGAAAGAGTTGTAAAAAACTATCAGCAAAATTTACTATTTGTTTACTCTTCATTGAATCCAACCATTATTTCTTTTATATTTACTCATTTACTGATCTATTTCCGAGAGCAGACGAGGTCAGGTGCGCTCAGGGTGGGATGGCCGTAGACCACACCTAGGAATTTGCAGTTTCTATTATAACTCCTTCTTATAAGGATCAACCCATAAAAGAATTGGCTCCAATAAACTGCTAGGAAGTCATCAGACATAGTTGCCTTGCTGGAGAGAATTTGGGAAGATTGAAGACTGCTTTAAGAGGTCTTGGTGATTTTACATTATATTTTCAAACTACAGTTTCAAATTGACACAAATTGGACATGCTTTGAGACTTCCTTTTTGATATTTAAATAGTCACAGAATTATCCAAACAGAAGGAATCATGTAACTCAAAACTATTGCTTTACACATGAAAGAACTGAAGCCAAGATAAGGTATTTCCCAAGGTCTTATAGCAAACAGTGACAGATGGAATTTAGACCTAAGTCTCTTTACTATGAGTTAGACAGTATTGCTCATTGAAAATATTTTCTGTATCATCAGGTACATATGGTCCTCAACTTACAATGGGTTGACTTACAATTTTTGACTTTATGAAGGTGCAAAAATGATGTGCAATCAGTAGAAATAGTACTTCAAAATTTTGAATTTTGATCTTTTCCTGATAGGCAATGTGATACTCCCTCCTGAGGGGGATACTCCCACTGATGCTGGGAGTCAAAGCTCCTAGTCAGCCACGTGATCATGAGAGTGAATAACTGATACACATAGAACCATTCTGTGCCCATACAACTGTTTGGTTTTCCACTTTTAGTATAGTATTCAGTTACATGAGTTATCTAATGCTTTATGAAAAAAAGGCTTTGTGTTAGTTGATTTGCCTAACTCAAGGATAATGTAAGTGTTCTGAGCACGTTTAAGGTAGGCAAGGCTAAGCTATGATGTTTGGTAGGTTTGGTGTATTAAATGTATTTTGACTTAAGATATTTTCAACTTACGATGGAGTTACCAGAATATAACTTCGTCATAAGTTGAGGAAGATCTGTGCAACAAAAATTTAATAATAAGTTTCAAAAGGAAAATACAACTTACATCCAGAAATACAAAAGATAGAAATTTACTTTTTAGCCAACTTCTCAGAAAATCATTTATTTGGTAAAGTATTTCATTCCTATAGTGAATGATATGGACTATATATAAAATTTTCTAGACTAAAAGCTTAAACGTGCATGCTGGAAGTGAGTATTATATAATTGTTTAAGAGAGAGTTGGGAGTACAGAGCATCTTTCAAACTTTTGCTTTGTATGTTTCTACCAAATTTTCCTATTAGAGATAAAATTATACTTTAAAAATGCAGGCATAATAGGAGAGCTCAAGCTTCAAAGAAATTATATGCTGATTCAAATTTCTCTTAGTTGTTTTAACCGCAAAGATAAACACACATTATAATCCAATTATGTTTTATAGAATTCTTAGAAATTTTTTAGGTGCCCAGAGGTAGAGTCACTTCCACAAGACCAACTTAAAGAGAAAGCATGTCAGCATAATATTTTGAATCAGAAACAGAACCTTAAGTTTTTTTTTTCCCTTACATTGAAACTCCAGAGCAGGAAGGGGAAAATGAAGGGGGGCGGGAATCAGAGGGGAAGACGAACCAAGAGACTATGGACTCTGAGTAACAAACTGAGGGTCCTAGAAGGGAGGGGAGTGGGGGGATGGGTTAGCCTGGTGATGGGTATTAAAGAGGGCACATACTGAATGAAGCACTGGGTGTTATACGCAAACAATGAATCATGGAACACTACATCAAAAACTAATGAAGTAATGTATGGTGATTAACATAACATAATTAAAAAAAAAAAAAGAAACTCCAGAGTCTTGCTACATAAAATGTGGTTTGCAGACCATGATATCACATGAATGCTTATTAGAAAAGGTAGACTCATAGGTCCCACTCCAGACCCACTGAATCAGAATCTTCATTTTAACAAGATTCGTAAGTGATTAGTCTGTCTGTACATTAATATTTGGAAAGCAAACTATTAAAGGCATTTTCCTACCATCCCTCTTCCACTTTCAGGATCTGAAGATCCACTTTTCAGCCCGAGAGTAGAATTAAATAGTGTAGAGAGTTGCAGTTAAACTATACAGGACCACAGGACAGTATGTCATTTGGGGATGTGGGGGGTGAGGGATCATGGGTTACAAGGACCAAGAGATGTGGTGGAGCAGAGAGAGGGCATGAGAGAGTTTGATGGCCTCAGGTAAGCATACAATCCACTTAATGAACTGGAAGTTCGGTTGTTAACCACCCAACAGTAAGACTAGTTTTTATGTTGATTATGCTTCCTCTCTTCAATGATAAAGAGTGTACAGCTGGAGTAACACCTTTACATCTGTACAACGCTTCCCCCAAGCAACCATCCTGCCCCTTGACCAATGGTTCTTGCAAATCTTTGAGTCATTTTTCTTCCTGCTTCTTTATAGATTTGCCTTATTGTTGTCTGTTTCATCTTTGCCTATGTTTTAGCCTTTCCTTGTTCTCCAGCTTTCACTCTTCAGCATGTAAACATGCTCAATCTGTTGTATAAAAACCTGTTATGCCTCAACCTTGACTGCTTTTCTTCCCTTTTGCTGGATTTCTTAAGAATCATCTGGATGTTATGGCTTCATGTGGTAGTTGCTCTCCAGTTGCCTGGCTGGGGGTCCCTCCATGCATGGTGTTGGATGAGAGTGTAAGGAAAGCATACTGAGAAGAGAGTTGTTTAATTATCTCAGTATCATTTTGTCAAAAGAAAATGTCATTTAGAGTATGCAAGGCAAATCCAAGTTTGTCCTGACCCTATTAATCATAATCTTGACCATTCTGTTTACTTTATTTAAATCTCAGCTTTAACTCCCAAGATAGCAAGGCTGAAAATATCTCCTGGATAATTATTGTATAACTTTAAATGGCATTATATTTCAAAAGCTTTGTATTGTGCCAGAAAAAAATAAGGTGGTCAATAAATTTTATTTCCACCACCCCCTTTTTTTAAATATACAAATATCGTATTGCTTTATACAAGGTATAATGCTTGGTTCTGTGGGATAAAGATAATTTAAACAATTTCCTTCTTAAAGAACGGTGTTAGGAACACATACAGGATAAGTAATTTAAAGAAATACAGAGAGACCTAATTCTAACTGCAGAGAATTTTAGAAGAAAGGAGAGATTTTGTGGTGATGCACAAAGTAAACTGAACCTTAAGGAGAGAGTATTTGTCAAGAGGATTGAAGTTGGCTGGAGAGGGTGTGACAAGGCTTTGCTCTGAGACACTGCATTTTAATTGAGGACTCATTGACTAAAAAGCTATTACAAGCCTTAACACAGAGTCTGAAATTAATCTAAAATTGTATTCCTGGCAACACTTCCATGAAGCTTTCTAAACAGGGGGTATTACTTATCAAAAATGCACCCCAGAACCACTGTATCTTTGGTTAAACTTGCTGATAAGCCCCCTTTGAAAAGAGGTCTTGGACCTATTTCAGAAAGTTTTCTTTAAGGTCATTTAAGGTTGTGAATAATCTCTAGCCATATATTACATATATCGCATTTTTCTCACTTAAGGTTAGTATCAAGGAACTGCTGGAAATATTGGTCACCCAGAGTTATCAGTTCAGGAAAAGAATCTGTAAACTTTGCAGAGAAAAACTCGGTCATACAGTGTAATTGTCCTTCTAAGTAAAAGTACTTTTTCTCTTTGTAGACACAATCTTTCCCTGACACAGAAACTAATATCTTTTAGTAATCTTCCTTAGCCAAGCTTCCAAAGCAGTTTCTTTTTAAAGTTTTTAAGATGTTCCTTCTGTTAGTGACAGCAACCCATGGAAACTCAAGATTATTGTTTTCCTCTGAGTTAGTAGGAAACAAAAATTATTTCTTGTTGATGTATCCAAGTTGTAATAACTCAAGACCTTACTAAGAAATCTTGATGTCTTTGGAAATTACCAAACTCTAATGAAATAAAGAGATCAAATAATCTTTAGCTATGGGTATATTTGATATTCTCCAAATAATATACTTGACATTCTCTTAAATATCATATATAAAGTGTTCTGATGTTTATAACCTATCAGTAAATTTGAAATTAAAAGCATAATAAGAAGTTAGATAACTGCCTAACAGCTGAACACAGTCTTAAAATTCACTTTTAAAATCATATTTCAAAACAAAAATGCGTGATGACATTTGACAATATGAAAACAATATATTGAAAAATAATGGATCATCTGCAGATCAAGAGGCAAGATAGAGGTGAAAATTATACCAGATTTAGAGAGAGTTTTAGAGCAAATGCCTATACTCGACATCTTCATGAGCCAAAATTTTTATGTGGTTGTGAAACATGGCTTTGTCAGAGATTCTGAAAACATTCCACTTTTTAAAAAATTTTATTTTATTTTATTATGTTATGTTAGTCACCATACATCATTAGTTTTTGATGTAGTGATCCACGATTCATTGTTTTCATATAACACCCAGTGCTCCATGCAGTATGTGCCCTCCTTAATACATTCCACTTTTTTTAAAAAAGGGTTCTTAACTAATTTAAAGAAACAATTAAGTAATAATGAGAACAATGCCCAGTTTCAAACTGGGTATATACCAAACAGATATATACAAATTTTAAAACACTGGAGACAAATAGCACATTAACTTGTGCTATATTATCTTATTTTTAAGGCTACTTTCTTCAGCAATCTTCTATTCTCTGTGGCTACAATTTCAAATGTAGGGCATTCTTTTTTAACATTGAATCCATTTATTCTATTATCCCTCTGTGTACCCTCCTTCTCAGTAGCTGACCTTATCTTCTCCTTTACTGAGAAAATAAAGCCCCAACATTCCCTCACAATAAGCTTTTCATGTTTGTATCTGGCTTTTTATTATATCTGCATCTGTGATTCCTCCTACTACTTAAAACTGATCTATTTCCCCATGTTCTGGGACACCTATTATCTGGAATTTACTGCCTTCCTTATCCTCCACTCTCTTCTGTATCTTCATCTTTGTCTTTTCTGCTAGATCTTTCCCAATAGCACTTCAGGCCCCTCCGCCTCTCTAATCTGTGAAGCAAGGCATTAAAAATGCCCTTGACCTTATATTCCCTTTCAGTTATGTCACATTTCCCCTTTTTACAAAAAACATTGCAAATGCACCATTTCCTTTTTTTCATCACTTTCTATTTAGAATTCAGCCCATCACAATGTGGCTTCTGCTTTCACCACTTCATTGAAACTGCATCCAGGTCATTAGATCCAGCAGACCCATTTCAGGGTCCATGGATTTAGAGTCCTGGAAGCAGTTTACCATTAGCTGACCATTCTTCTGAAAAGAGTTTTCTCTTGGCTTCTGTGAATTCTCACTCTAAAATTTTCTCTTATTCCTATTGCCATTCCTTTCCAATTTTCTTTGCCAGCTTCTTCCGCATTATAACACTTCTTAAACGTTGGTTTGTCTCAGACCCCTGTCTAGGTCATCTCTTTGCTCCACATATGCTTTCAATTTGATCTCATACATTTTTAAGACTTTAACAACAACCTTATGGTAACTAATCTGAAATTGTCATACCCAGTCCAGTTCTCTGTACTGATCACCAGCCTACTGAACTGCTTGAAATTGAAGGTTTTTTTCAGTGATACTATACACACTCTCACACACACACACACGCATCGGTACACACACACAAAGGAAAAAATTCTCTTCAAACTAGTTTCACTAACAATCCATAATCTCAGAAAATGGTATAATTATTTGCTCAGTATCTTAGTTGAAAACCCAAGAATCTCTGATTCCTCTCTATCACTTGTCCCAACCAATCACCAAGTCCCGTTAATTCTACCTCCAAAGCATAACTAAAATCTGCTCATTTTCTCCTGCCTCACTGCTACTATATAGTCCAAGATATTTTTATTTCTTTCCTTAATTACTGCCACAGCCTAATTGACTATCTGGCTTCCATTTTCTCCCCCTTAAAAGCAAATCGTCATGCTGATGGGAAATCATGCAACTGTTTATGAAATCTCAATGATTTCCACTGTCCCATAAGATAAAAATTTCTTTTTTTTTTTTAAAAGATTTTACTTATTTGACAGAGAGAGACACAGGGAGAGAGGGAACACAAGCAGGGGGAGCGGGAGAGGGAGAAGCAGGCTTCCTGCCAAGCAGGGAGCCTGATGCGGGACTTGATCCCAGGACCCTGAGATCATGACCTGAGCCGAAGGCAGACGCTCAACGACTGAGCCACCCAGGTGCCCAAGATAAAAATTTCAAATCCTTAACATGGCTTATAAAGCTTGAATGATTTGACCTTGCTTATCTCTAAAGCACCGTGCTTTCTTTCATACCCTGCAAGTGCCCTCATTCTTCACTGGAGTTGCACTGAAAACTGCGCTGTGGTCTTCTGGGCAATCTCTGGACTCAAGTGATAGCTTCATACAAGTCTTTTTTTTGCCTAGAATGTCTCTCACTTCCCACTTTTTTAAATTGAATTACTCCTAGAAACATGGACTCCTTTAGTGTTTTCATTCTGTATCACCACTACCTTGCACAGTTGTCAAACAATAAGATTTAGCGAATTGAACTGAATAGGATTACAGCCACTGGGATAGCATTGCTTTCCCTCCCTCATGACTTTTATTTTATGAAATATGATTAGAGCCCAAATATCTTAAATGGAATATTAAATATGACCCAGGTAGTATATAAGTATTTTGTATATTATTTAATGCAATCATTTCAACAACTCTGGTATTATTAACTCCATTTTACAGATAGGGACAACAACCACAGACTGAGCAATTTTCCCAAGGCTACACAGTTAATACAATGCAGATCAGAAATAAGAACAAAGTTGTTCACACCAAGGACTGAATTCTGAACTATTACATTACACTATGAGCATTGATTAGATTTTTTAAAATTTGGAATGGAAATTTCTTCCTAATACCCTTTCAAGTGTATTGAAAAATTAACTGAAAAATTTCCTCAGATAGTCAGCATTTTTTTTATATATAGAATCGACATTTAAGAGTGTTGATGTATTGGAATTCAGATCTCTCTCTGAGTAGCTACAGCCAAAATAAAATATGCAAATAAATTATTTTGGGGGCTGATAGAAGCCTCAGCATCCATACTTTCTGCTTTCATTTTTTTCTCCAAAAATATCTCATTGATATTATTGATTGCCATTCTAAATTGATAATAGAAATATGCACTTAAACATGATATTTATAAATGTCGATATTACATCAATTTTTTTATATATTAGGATTCCATATAAAATTCATTTGATAAAAAGTCTTGTTGGTTAAGAAAAAAAAAGAAATTTGTTATTAATAGAGCCACTATTGAATAAATTATACAAAGAAACAGCTAAAATATTAACTTCATGATTGAACAGTCTTTGTCTGTATTTTCCCATGGTTATATCCCTAGAGTCTAACAGTGCCTGACATACTATAAGCATTCAGTGAATGTTTGTGAAGTGAAATAAAAATTAAAATACAATAAAATATATTGGGGAGGGTATGTGCTATGGTGAACACTGTGAATTGTGTAAGACTGATGAATCACAGGCCTGTACCCCTGAAACAAATAATATATTATATGTTGATTTAAAAATAAATTAAAAAATAAAAAAATTTTGGGGCGCCTGGGTAGCTCAGTTGGTTAAGCGACTGCCTTCAGCTCAGGTCATGATCCTGGAGTCCTTGGATCGAGTCCTGCATCGGGCTCCCTGCTCGGCAGGGAGTCTGCTTCTCCCTCTGACCCTCCCCTCTCATGTGCTCTCTCTCATTCTCTCTCTCTCAAATAAATAAATAAAATCTTTAAAAAATAAAAAAAAATAAAAAATAAAAAAATCTATATAATAAAATAAATAATAAGCAAATAATAAAATAAATTCTGCTTCCTCAGATTTGAGTAAGAATGTTCTAACACTGGGTGCCTGGGTGGCTCAGTTGGTTAAGCCACTGCCTTCGGCTCAGGTCATGATCCTGGAGTCGCGGGATCGAGTCCCGCATCAGGCTCCCTGCTGGGCAGGGAGTCTGCTTCTCCCTCTGACCCTCCCCCTTCTCATGCTCTCTCTCTCTCTCTCTCATTCTCTCTCTCAAATAAATAATTAAAATCTTTAAAAAAAAAAGAATGTTCTAACACTAAACACTTGCTCTACTATATATTCATCTTTCAAACCACATTCTTTTTGACGGACAACATTGCCGTCACTATATTGCCTCTGTGACCCCTTCTGATGTTAGTACTGGTATTGACATAGACCCTTCCCCTTAATAATTTTAAGACAGTTGAAATAGGATTGGAGTTTTTTTTAAGTCTTTAAAGTAGGGGATATTGAAAGAAAACTAAAATCAGTGTTTATAAGGCAAGACTTGTTTCCAAATTCCCAGCTCCACCTGTTATCTCCTTGTTTGCAAATACCTTCTTTGGACCAACTGCTCACAAGTCTATGTCTAGTGATCAACTCTCTTATAAAATGTCGTTTTCATGAGAGCACCCAGGGGTTCTTCCTTTCTGGGCTGCCTTCAGAATTCCCACTTCAAGTCTCAGAAACCTTTGTTGCCCAAATTATTAATAATAGGGATATACTAATCCATCAGGTTAGTCTGCCATATCTACACACAGGAGCGTAGATTCACTATACAGCTAAGAGTAGGAAAATAATCATCTCAGTCCCACACAAATAATGATAGGAAGAAAATAGATATTTCATGACAAACTGCTGTGTGTGTATGTTTTCATGTTGAAATTGTTGGTCTTTTCTACTTTGCAAAGATTGTCAGTTGCAATTCCCAATTTTTAGAATTCATCCTTAAAAGTGAGTTGTACAAATTTACTTTTTGCACTGGAAATGCTCACTATGGTTAAAATTAGTGTTTCATTTTAGGTTTGTTTATTTATTTATTTATTTATTTATTTATTTATTTATTTATTTAATGGTAAGATGCTAATTTTATCTTCCTAAAACTCTCCCTCAGGAATTATTGTTAAAATGTTTGAGTGTGATGAGTTTTTAAGAGTCTTTTTTTTTAGTGATACACACTGAAATATTTATCGAGAAAATTACATGCTGTTTAGGATACACTTAAAAATAATATGGGGGAAGAAGTAGATAAGAATATAGATGAGATGATGAAATAATAATTCTTGAAACTGAGTGATGGATATGGGGGAATCTCTCTACTTTTGTATATTAAAAAAATTACTATAATAAAGAAGTTAACATCAGATGTTCTCCTGGCAAGTAACCACAGACTTTTCCTCTGTCCACTTCTTGGCAGTCAGTGTATCTGCTCCCATTGCACAGAGACTGTTAAGGGAAACTGAGATGATTCTCTTTGTCTCATGTACAGCTTTTTGGAGTTGAGTATAAGTGAGCATTTCAATGTTTGGATGTGATGTCAAATTTGCTCCAGGATCTTATTTAGGAAGACTTGGTTCCTTTTTTCAGATTGAAAACCATCTCAAAAATTTTTAACTCCCTTTATTTTTTTTAAATATTTTATTTACTTATTTATTTGCTAGAGAGAGAGAGAGCGCACAAGCAGGGGGAGCGGCAGGCAGAGGGAGAAGCAGGCTCCCTGCTAAGCAGGGAGCCCGATGCAGAGCTCGATCCCAGGACCCTGGGATCATGACTGGAGCTGAAGGCAGACCCTTAACAGACTGAGCCACCCAGGCGTCCCTTTAACTCCCTTTAGAATGGTATTTTATAAAAAGAAATGTACCTAATTTTTGACAATTATGTATTAAGTAAGATAGGATTTGGATATGTGATATTAGATAGTCCATTTTAGTCCTGGGCTTTAGTGTCTTACTTACTCTAAATGATTTTTTAAGGAACTAAAACTGATCATCAATTATGTAATGATTTTTATTGTCTACAACCCCACTTACCTCGCCTCTTTTTTGTTTTTACTTATTAAATAAATCACTAAAAAAAGCAAAGAATAAATGGAAGGGCAGACCATGGATAATTCATAACTTTTATTTGCATAGTTTAAATTGAATGCAACCAGGCTTTTAATCATTTAACTAATTATGATTAAATGATATTTCTTATTGAATAATAACAATTTGATTATTAGGATAAGTACACTAAACTACTCTAGAAATTAGGAGATCTGAGCTAGACTTTGTCCATGCTAAGGTCAACATTTTCTCCTTTCTGTTTTTCACATCTAAAATGCAGTAACAGCAGCTTAGTTAAAACTTCACAAGGAAGTTTTTTTGACAACATAAGGCTTCAAGCCACATGGGGCTAAGGATAATTCCTGTCTTGCCCATTGCTAGATCCGCAGCTTCTATCTTAATGTCTTGTACATGGGATAAATATGTGCTTTACACATGGGATAAATATGTGCTTTACACATATTTATGATATGAATAAATATTCATTTATAGATATTTATGAATGAATAAATGAATGAGCTCTTGAAGTTTTTAGAAGGCACACTTCAGGCATCTTACTAACTTTGTTGTATAACCTGTATTTCCTCTCAGGAAATATGCACAAGATAGATTTCATACATTTCACCAAAGACATAGACCTTCCCAGGCCTGGTATAGATTCTTAGGTCTGTTTCTCTAAACTGTAGGTTTCTTACCAGTAAAGGACAATAATTATGTTCTACCACAGAGTATTGTTATTAAAGTTAAGTGAGACAATGTATTCGAATATCTCATTGTAACCTAGAAGGGGCAAATCCCCATGTACACAATGTTGCTGTTATTTTTGTAATTATTATACAAATGTGTGTGATGACAGCGAACACCTGAATCTAGCGCCCACTACAACTACCTTAGTAGTTGTTCATGGGCGATTCATGAAGCTCTTCAGGCCTCCAGAACCTGATATGTAATAAAAGTCTGAAATTGACAATCCATAAGATACTCTAAGATACTTTAGGGCTTTAAAGGGCAGCGAACTTCTTCTATTAATATTGCAAATTCTTACATAAGCCATTTTCAAGTATGAATTGAGAGGTTAGTTTTGCATTCACATTCTTTTTCTTCCAGACTCAGGAAAAGGCAGGAGCTTACAGTGTCCACCCCACCCCCATTCATTATGCCCCTGCATTGCAACCTTACAACCAACTACATATGTAAACACAAAAGATTTTAGTTCAAATTTCAAATTATTTCATTTTTAGTTCAACTCAAATAGCCTATTTCTTTCTGATGCTGCTTCAGTCTCTCTCAGTGGGAAGGCATGGAGTTTATATATTATTCATCCATTTAAAAACCCTGAAGCAAGACCCCTGTGGAGAGTGTTCAGTAATTGGTCTCCAGATGCTGCTGATACGAAGCACTCTAAAAATCCTTAAACATCCCAAGAACACAGTTCCATCTGCTTCACTGGTTGCATATGTTGGGCGCAATAACAGATTGCTTACCCACATTTTTACTCCTTTCCTTCAGTATCTAATTATTTTGTATCTAATATGCCGCATGGTAAAATATATGTAAATGAATAGAAAGCATCTTGCGAAACTGGTAATTACTATATTATTTAATGAAAGTACAGTATAACCAAATGTTCCAACCACAAAATCAGTGAGTGTTAACAATAAAATGGTCAATGGTTTTAATTCTCTGGAAAACCTATTCCTGGTTGAGTAGCAAGAAAAAGTATATAGGTGTGACTGTGCATTGAAATAAATATTCATTAAGTTTAGTCCCATATTATACAGTTAGAGAAATAATGCTAAGAATTTCACTGAAAGCAAACATGCACAAGTTAATAAAGTGCTTACTAATAATAAAATAACTCCTCAATAAGTATAAAATGAAGCATGGACAAATTTTTATTTTGCATAGTCATATTTGTTCTGTGTGTGTATACCCATGCACACATATATACACATATATAACCATGCAAATTTATATATATATGTACACACATATATGTTTCTCTCTATATATACATATATACATACATATATGTTTATACACACATACATATTTATTTATATACACACAAGCATAATCAATTTTCAATGAAATAACTACCCCTCCTTCTCTGAAATTCTCTAGTCTATGTTTTCCTCAAATGTTTTTACACTTCTTCTTTGTTTATGTATTCGCTAATGTTGTTGATTTGTTCTTATGGATCTGTGTGTGTGTATATATATATATAAATTAATATACATGTTATATATATAACTATATATAATACATATATACACACATATACTACAAAGATAAATGGTAATTTCAATTGTTTGGCAACAGTACTATCAAGATGGGGAAATTGGATGATATTTTGCTCTGGATAAATTTCCAGGTCTCTGGAACACTGGCATTAAAATTCTTAAATGGACCTTAGATGTTCTCTCTCACTGAAAACAGTAATAAAACCAATTTGTTCATCTACAAAATAAAATAAAAAAGTAATAAAATAAAATTCTTAAATGGAGAAGGATAGAAACCCTCCTAGAAAGTTGAGATAGGAGTAAACTACTGGATATGATAAGATATGCTTGGGTATAAATGTGGAATGGAAAAGTTACACTTATATCATTTCACATCTTATTTTCAAGCCCTTCACAATCATTTTGAGTTTTCCTTTCTTTTTTTTTTTTTTAAGATTTTACTTATTTGACAGAGAGAGAGATAGCAAGAGCAGGAACAAAAGAAGGGCGAGTGGGAGAGAGAGAAGCAGGCTTCCTGCTGAGCAGGGAGCCCGATGTGGGACTCGATCCCAGGACCCTGGGATCATGACCTGAGCCGAAGGCAGTTGCTTAACGACCAAGCCACCCAGGCGCCCACATTTTTATTTTCTTAAGTTTTATTTTCTTATTTTTTTTAAAGATTTCATTTATTTATTTGAGAGAGAGAGAATGAGAGACAGCACGAGAGGGAAGAGGGCAGAGGGAGAAGCAGACCCCCTGCTGAGCAGGGAGCCCGATGTGGGACTCGATCCCGGGACTCCAGGATCATGACCTGAGCCGAAGGCAGTCGCTTAACCAACTGAGCCACCCAGGCGCCCTTAAGTTTTATTTTCTTAAAGGGATGGAATGGCTAAGGCATAGGAATATTCAGAAATGCCATTCTTTCTAGACTGTGTCCTAAACTTATGATCTTGTGGAACAGAATGCTGCCTTTTCTTCTCTATGCACAGAACTAGTTCCCACCTGTTCAAGAACTGCCGTCACAAAACATAAGACAGTTTCCTGACACCTCAGTTAGGAAATGCTTACCCCCTATGGTGGTTCCAAAATTTGTTTACAAATACTTTGACATCCCTCTCATCAAATAGTGGTGTTACGTCCTCTTCCCTTAAATCTGGGCCAGGTTGTGATTGCTCCAGGTAAAAGAGTACAATGAAGAGATGCCATCTGACCTTGGAGGCTAATAAAATAAAGGCCAGGCAGCTTCTTCCTGGTATGCTTGGGACATTTGCTTTTGGATATTTGAGCTGCCAGGTAAGATGTTTGACTACCCTGAGCTTGCTGAAGCATGAAGCTAGGTCCCAGGGATAAGACATGTTTATGTGCTCCAGCCAACGGCCAGTAACTACCCACAGATGGATGAGTTAAGATTTCTGCAAAGGAATTCAGCCCCCAGCGATCTAGTTACCCCCAGCCACCATCATTCCAATGAGGTAGACATCAGATAGCAGAGAAAAGCCATCCTTACTAAGTTCTGTCTGGATCCCTGATCCACAGAATCTATGAACATAATAAAATAAGTTTTGAGGGGGTTTGTTTTGCAGCAGTAGTAATTAGGTCATGCAGTGGTCTTTGTTTCAATGAAACTTTTCTTTCCTCGTCTATGACAAGGTAAAATGAGTTGATGTGGTAAGATAATTCCTGCGATGTGTTAGTGAGGTAGCTACATTGAGACCCTTCATGGTTTCATTCTCTGGCTCCCTCTGTAGTCTTGGTTCCAAATGTGCATTTTCATTGTAACTTTGAGGATATAATAATAGTTTCCATCATTATTTAAAATAGTACTTAAAGATGAGAATTCAGGACTAAACAAGAGGAAATACCTCCACATGGCAGCCTTGCTCTCTCTGTTCTCTTTTGCATTTTAAAAATAATTCTATGATGGGGTGCCTGGTGGTATGGTCAGTTAAGCATTCAACTCTTGGTTTCAGCTCAGGTCATGATCTCAGGGTTGTGAGATCAAGCCCCGGGTTGAGCTCTGTGCTCAGTGTGGAATCTGCTTGAGACTATCTCTCCCTCTCCTTCTGCCCCTCCCTTCCGCCCACCCCTTCTGTCTCTCGCTCAAATAAATAAATAATCTCTTTTAAAAATTAAAAAGATTCCATGGTAATAACTAATTTTCCTGAACCTTAAGATGAGGATATTATAATGATATACGGCTGAGACATGAACACCTTCCAGGTAACTGTGACCTTACAAATATTTGTTATATTTGTTATATGTGCTTCCCTACTTCAATTTGCTAATATATGTCCAAATATTAGGTTGATTCATTATGCACTGTGGAATAGGCTGTCAAAAGTATGTCACCAGATATTAAAAAATAGCACTAAAAGATAATTTTTATCTTCTACTACAATCTTTTCTATTTATTATCAAGTTTTTATTTGATTTTATTTTGCTATTGTATTTGAGTCATTCTATCAAGTCCTGACCTTTTATTTGAAAATTACTCACTCCAAACTCAGCTTCTGGACTTTGCCTGCTCATCAGTATGCGTATGAGGATTGCATTGAATTAGAAGTATATAAACAGTATTATACAAAGTTTATGATTTTAATTATTTGTAGAAATAGATGATTTATATAGCTTGTCAATCTTAAGAAAAAAATATTTTAACATACTGCTTTAACAGCTTGAAACAAGTTTTTCTTACTCTATTGGGGTATTCTGCTTATCCATGAGCATCTTGAATTCACTTTAAAGAAAGTTTGTCTACTTTGCTAAATTTTGTGCAAATGGTTTTGAGAGGAAAATTTGGGGCATCTGTTTTTTATGCATAAGTGCATCTCAGCAGGTCCTCAACAAGAAAGCAGAAGGCTACTATTAAAGGAAAGGTTGTGCGTGACAGAGAAAATATGGGTAGAATACATAAGCTGTTTTGAATACAAAATCAGTCTAGCAGACAATGAAACAAATGTAGGCTTGTCTACAAGGTCATCATAAGAATGATCTAGGCTAAAACTGGAGGCAATAGTCCTCTGCACAATGACACAGTCTAGCAAGACTGGCATTTATGAATAGTCCTAATGCTGTGGCCTATCTTTCTTCTCAAGACAACAAAATTTGAAATCCTTTTAAAGAATTTGAAAATAAGATGTTAAGTGACACAGTGTAACTTTTCCATTTCATATTTATACTCAAGCATATCTTCCGCAGTAGTTTCCTCATGTCTCAACTCTCTAGAAAGCTTTACAAATTAGCTGAAAGCCAAGAAGAGAACCCAACAGTTGTTCCTTGGTTTTTGCCCCCCTCCACCCTTGGTTTCCTTGTTTCTTCTCTTATAATATCACCTCCACATATAGTACCCACATAGATGTAACTAAGCAATCTATGGATAAGCCATTTCCCCTTGCTTTTGGGAGTCTTCTCTTTATCCCCTATAAACAAAAGTGAAAACACACAGGAAAAAATTAAAATATTCTAGTCTCTTCTACTAGACTGAAATCTCCAGAGCATACAACATATCTTCATCACTTTACCCTGAGGAGCTAAAATGTTTCCTGGCACTTAATAATTGCTGCAAAACATTTGTTTAAAATTGAAATAAGACCTATAGTTCCTGGTTTTGCATGTAGTTGCGACTTAGTCCTAATAGCAAATATAAAATCTAAACAGACGGAAAAATGAGCAGTGTATCTTGAATCCATAAGACAAGAGAAGGACATAGGGCAAACTGTTGCCCCCCGCCCTCCAAAGGAGAGACACAAAGGCAAATACAGGCAGTTGTTGCTTACTAGAGCAGAGACTCATGAGTGGAAACTGCCGCTGGAACCATTGCCTGAGTATGAAAACCTGAACTGCTGTAGGCTCAGTATGGACAACACTGAGACTTAAAAACTCCAGCTGGACCCATTCCTAGGGGGACCCGCACATATTGTGCAATTTATCTCCAGGAGCTCTATCAGATTCCCACAAGAATGATCTGAGAAAAATCCCCTTGGGTTTCTGGCAGGAGGAGGGGAAAATGAACCACTTTAATATACACCACAGCATTCCATTCTTCCTAACAAGTCTTACCCTGAGAGTCTCACCTGGTGGGGTATTATCAGTGCCTAACTGACCTGGGGGAAGGGAACTACCCAACTCCAGCCTATTCTAACTTTCATGTCCCACCTAAGAGGGGAGAAAAAAACTGTCATGAAGTTTACAGTCCAGAGGTACAGGCTAACTAAAAGACTGAGATCTAATCAAAGGACTTTAGAACACTTCTCTCCCCACATCTCATCACCACATTACTAAGGGTTTATTTATAGTAGTTCCTTTTATCCAGTATATCATACCCAGCTATCAAAAAACAAAACAAAACAAAACAAAAAACTACAAGGCATACTAGAAGAAAAAAAGACAAAACACATACACACACACACACACAATTTGAAGAGACAGAGAGCAAGCATCAGTGCCAGACATGACCAGGATGTTGGAATTCTGAGATCAAGAATTTAAAGCAACTATGATTAGTATGCAAAGGGATCTAATGGATAAAGTAAACAGCATACAGAAACAAATGGGCAATGTAAGCAGAAGGATGACAATCCTAATAAGAAACCAATAATAAATGCTAGAGATTAAAAACACTGTAACAGAAATAAATAATGCCTTTGATGGGTTTATTAGCATACTGGACACAGTTGAAAAAAGAATCTCTGAGCTTGAAGATATATTAAAAGAAACCTCCAAAACTAAAAGGCAAAGGAAACAAAGACTGAAAAAACAAACAAACAAACAAAAACCAAAACAAAATATCCAAGAAATTTGAGACAACTACAAAAGGTATAATATATGTTGAATGGTAATATCAGAAAGAGAAGACAGAAAGAAAGAAAGAAACAAGAAATATTTGGAACAGTAATGACTGAAAATTTCCCCAAATTAATTTTAGACACCAAACAACAGATCAGGAAAGCTTAGGAACCACCAAGCAAGATAAATACTCTCCCATCCCCATTCACCTAGGCATATAGTTTTCAAATTATAGAAAAGCAAAGATAAAAAACTGGGGGGAGAAACTAAAATCTTACTTATGGAGGAACAAAGATAAGAATTATACCCAGCTTCTCTTTATGTGCATCTTTACATGCATGTAAAAAGAGAGTGGAGAGGAAAATTTAAAGTGTTGAGAGAAAATAAACCTACCAACACAAAATTCTGTACTCTGTGAAATTATCATTTAAAAGTGAGGAAGGAATAAAGAATTTCTCAAACAAAAATTGAGGAAATTTGTTGCCAATAGAAATGTTAACTTCTTTAGAGAGAAGGAAAATAATGCAGGTCAGAAAGTTGGATCTACATAAGAAAAGAAAGAACATCAAAGAATGATTAAGTGAAGGTAAAATTAAAACTTTTTATTTTTCTTACTTTTAACTGACCTACCACATAATGGTTTGTTCAAAATAATAATAGCAACAATGTATTTGATTGTGTATGCTTATGTATGTTTTATATATAGAACATATATATAACATACTATATATTATATATGACAAGAGAGAGTAACTAAGATTATTTTGTTATAAGGTACTCACACTACCCATGAAGTGGTATAGTGTTATTTTTATTTATTTATTTGTTTATTTTTGATATAGTGTTATTTAAAAGATATTTTAAATAAAAATGAAAACACAACTTACCAAATTTGTGGGGGGGCAGCAAAAGCAGTGCTTAAAAAGGAAATTTATAGCATTGAATGCAAATTTTAGGAAAGAAAAAGATTGATTTAAGTCATCTAACTTTCCACCTTAGGAAACTGAAAAAAGAAGAGCAAATTAAATCCAAAGTAGACAGAAGAAATAAGAATAAGTAGAAATCTATGAAATTGCAAATAGGAAATGAATAAATAAAAATCAATTAAATAAAAACCTGGTCCTTTGAAAAGATTAATAAAATCTATAAGCCTCTAGTCAAGTTAATTAAGAAAAGAAGAGAGAAGACACTAATTATTAATATTAGAAAAGAAAGAAGAGACATCACTACAGATCCTATAGACATTGAAAAGCTAATAAAGGAATATTGTGAGCAACTCTATGCCCACACGTTTGATAACCTAGATGAAAAGGACCATTTCCTTAAAAAACATATTTGCCAAAACTCATTCAAGAAAAGATAGACAATCTGAATTGTCTATTCAGATTTAATGACCTTCAAAAATAGAAAGCCACTAGGTCCAGATGGATTCAATGGTGAATTCTACCAAATATTTAAGGAAAAAAACCATAACAATTATTTACAGTTTTTTTTTCAAAAGACACTGGCAGAGAATACTTCTTAATTTATTCTATGAGGTCAACATTATCTAATATGAAAATTAGACAAAATACTACAAGACAAGAAAACTAAAGACCAATATCATTCATGAATATAGATGCAAATGTCCTCAACAAAATATTATCAAATCAAATCAAACAATGTATAAAAAGAATTACACTCCGTGACCAAGTGGGATTTATCCTAAGTATGCAAGGCTTATTGATTTTCAACATTTAGAAATCAATGAATGTAATCCATCACATCAACAGACTACAAAAGAAAAATCACATGATTATATCAATAGATGTGGAAAAAGCATTTGACAAAATCTAACAACCACTCATGATAAAAAGTCAGTAAACTAGGAGAAGGGGTGGGGGGACTTCCTCAACTTGATAACTAATATAAAATATAAAAAATATAAAATAAAATAAAAAATAAAAAATATAAAATATATAAAATAAATATAAAATAAAAAATATTAAAAAGCCTACAGCTAACATAATACTTAATGGGGGAATCTTGAAGCTAGTCAACATTAAAACCTGCATATGGGTGTTTATAGCAGCTTTATCCATAACTGCCAAAACTTGGAAGCAAACACAGATATCCTTCAGTGGATATTATCCACTCACTTATAAAATATACAGTATATGGATATTCACAGTATCTGTAAACAGTGGCATATCCAAACAATAGAATATTATTCAGCAGTGAAAACAAATGAGCTCTCAAGCCATGAAAAGACATGGAAGATTCTTAACTACATATTACTACATGAAAGAAGTCAATATAAAAATAGCTTGATACATGCCCTCTTTAATACGGAATGTAGCATTGGGTGTTATATGCAAACAATGAATCATGGAACACTACATCAAAAACTAATGATGTAATGTATGGTGATTAACATAACATAATAAAAAATGGTAATAAAAAATAGCTTGATAAAATTATTTGACTTGCAAATATTGGTTTACTGATTATTTTATCAAAGACACTTGTTGTAAAGAGAGATAACAGAAGCCAATCTCAAGAGGCTACATACTGTATGATTCCAACTATATGATATTGTGGAAAAGATAAAATTATGGAGACAGCAAAAAGACCAGTGGTTCCGGGTGCCTGGGTGGCTCAGTTGGTTGAGCGACTGCCTTCGGCTCAGGTCATGATCCTGGGGTCCCAGGATCGAGTCCCGCATCGGGCTCCCTGCTCAACAGGGAGTCTGCTTCTCCCTGTGACCCTCCCCCCTCTCGTGCTCTCTCTCCCATTCTCTCTCTCAAATGAATAAATAAAATCTTTAAAAAAAAAAAAAAGACCAGTGGTTCCATGTGTTCATGTAAGGGGCAGGGAGAAGGATGAATAGGCCAAGCACAGAGAATTTTTAGGGCAGTGAAAGCATTCTGTATGATATCATAATAATGTATACATGTCATTATATATTTGTCTAAATCTATAGAATATACAAAATCAAGCATGAACCTTAAGGTAAAATATAGTTTTGGGGCGATTATGAGGTGTCAAGGTAGGTTCAGCAACTGAACTAAATGTACCACTCTGGAGGAGGATGTTGATGATGAAGGAGCCTATGCATTTGTATGGGTAGGGGATAATGGGAAAGCTCGGTACCTTCCTCTGAATTTTGCTGTGAACCCTAAACTGCTCTAAAAAAAAATCTTAAAATAAATATAAGTAAACCTTAATCATGGTGAATATAAGATAGAGGCACTGGTGAATGATCCATAGATGGTTTTCCACGCTCCTCTGATGGGAATTATCCCACTGCTGCAAAGCAAACAAGCTAGAGCATGACTTTAACTGCACTCCTTTAGTGCTTAAAAACATTACTTTTCCTACATAAAAACATTATAAATGATTCTGACATGAAAATAAATTACAGTAGTATACAGCTTAAAGATATAAAAGAAACAAAATGCTGGTGTTCAACAACAATGGCACAATTTTTCCAGTTCTTTTGTTTGGGTGCATATATTACCCCAAATGTCAACTCACCTATAGCAGAAGTTTGTTATGTTCTGTTTCGGTGGTTAATTTTCACAGACATAGCCGGTACTTAATAAATATTTGATAATTTAATTAAAAACTAATTTGCAATGGAGAAACACTTCACAATATAAATCTCTGAATAGATCAGTAATTATCACACTTTATCAAAAAATATGTTACATTGCGACTCCACACACATACACGTGCATGTGCAAAAGATATATAAAGCACATTTTATAAGATAATACTTACCAACATTATGTGAGATGCACTCTGGTGTGTTTTTAATTCTATTTCATTCTATTACTTCATTTAAAAAATACTGATCTTGAATCACAAAGCTGATTGATGGGTCATGACCCACAATTTGAAAAACATTATTCTAGATGGTACAAAAACACCAGCTGGCAAATAAAGTGAACAAAGAATATATGTTACCCCCTGCTCCCCCTCCAAAAAGAGATAAGGCAGGAGACTAGGAACAATATAAAAACCTGAAGTTACTTCCATTGTTTTAAGCAGAACAAAAATGCTGTTTTTTCCATTTGCAATGTGATGCACACTACTTTATTGCTAAGGAGACAAGTATTTGGCATGCTCTATTTGCCTTAATAAGTAAAAATACTCATAAAATAAAATCAATTCCATAATATTTCTTTCCTAATTATGCCATTTTCATATTAAAGATGCAGATCTTTTTAAAAACACCAATTAATTTTAAAGATAAATTCATTAATAAAACATAACATTTAAAACCATATATATATGTACATATACATATATATATATCAATGCAATTTTTATATGATACAAGTTGTAAGGTATAATTATAGTTTTCCTCCAAAACAAGTTTATACTGAATTCTGTTTATAATTCTGTCATCAACTAAAATGTCTTCAAAGAAATCTTTGTGCCAGTTTTCTTCTGTATAAACTGAGACAACAATTCTTGCAATTTTTATAAAGAGATAACACGTAATCACTAATAACTCTTTAGAGATAGCCTTACTAGAAATATTTACTTCTTTCTATGGTGCACTTAATAGGGTGTTATTGCTATTGACATTTCAATAACCCATTTTAAGCAATATAAGATCAATTCTGAGTCACCTTCTCATCAATGTCAATTATTCAGCAACCTGGGAAAAATCATTAAATAATAATAAACAGCACCACTAATTTGTCCAACCAGTGCTTTCGGACAATAGCACATTATTAATCATTCCCTAAATATATTTCCTGTTACACTAGTACATTGATTATAATTCCAAACAGGTGCTATTTATCTTGGGAAAACCATTCACAATCAAATAATATAGGGCATTTTCCTAAAAATATAGTCACGTTATTTTTTTGTCACTGAATGGCCAATATTTATGAACCTTATATACAAAGTATAATGAATATTTTGAGTCTTTGCATGGCTATCTCAGGTCTTCCACACAGTATATCACAAATCAACCATAACTAGTTATTAAGCTAAGCAATATGAAAAAGGAATGTGTTACAAAACAAGATGTCTGTTCTTTTTTTCTAAGCTTTAAATGAATATATTCTTTTAGGATAGTTTTCATTTGGGGGCGCCTGGGTGGCTCAGTCCGCCTTCAGCTCAAGTCATGATCCCCGGATCCTGGGATGGAGCCCCTAGTGGCCTCCAGGGAGCTGAGCAGGGAGACAGCTTCTCCCTCTGCCCCTCCCCCCACTCCTAATCTCTCTCTGACTCTCTCTCTGTCTGAAATAAATAAATAAAATCTGTGAAAAAAAAGGACAGTTTTCATTGTATGTTTTCTTTCTATAAATGATACATACAGAATATGTATCTTCACTTTCCAGTCTCTAAACTCATATTCCTTGTTACCTCTTATTTATGTCCAGTTAGAGATGCCACTGTCCCATAAATTCTTTATATCTCCCTATCCCAATCTATTCATTTTCATCCACCCTTCTAGCCTCAAAACTTTTCTCTTAACTTTCCAATTTCACTAATGTCCCCGCTCCTCATCTTCCAAATGGACATTGTAGATTGTAGTCACCTCAATTCTTTTTTGTTCCCCGCCATTTTCTTGAAATACTAAATCTTTCGCACATCTCTTCCTTCCTTTCTCTGTCACTGCACTCATCACACTCAAGATCCTCAAAAACTTTAATTCAACCCTGACATTATTTTCCCAATTCTTCTCCTAACCTTCTATTACTTTTCAACTATAATTGGTCTAGACACTACTGCCAAATGGATTTTTCTATCAAGGAGCCCAAATCATTGCTTTTCTTTTTTTTCCTTTTTGTTTTAATTTACATTTTTATTATTAGTGAGAATGAACACTGCGATTTATTAAAAGGTTACATTTTCCAGAGGATGCTTTTCAGATCAGATTCAGAAAAAAAGAAAAAAGAGAGATAGCAAATATTTAGCAAAATTATAAGTTCAAGAATCTAAGGTTCAGGTATGAAACATAAAGAGTTAGTACATAGATTTAGTCATACAGGACCTATTACTACATCTTCTCACATAAAAATCTTATGAGCTTATGATGAGGGTGATGGGAAGAGAGAAGCTTCAGTCACTGATCTTTTTTGGTGCCCTACCTTATAAGTTGAGCTGGACATAAGGATGACAGACATATTACAATCCTCCTCTAAGTTTGGAGATTTGAGAGTAGGGAGATATCGTGCATCATTTTCTGGGTGAGGTCCAGGGAGATGACAAGCGTCATTCATTAGAGCAATTCCCATTGACATTATCATGTTGCATCTATAGAGTAGAAATGATGACATAGCACAAGGGAACTTGAGGGTAAAAGCTGACATTAGCTTTGCAACAATTAGAAAATTTTATTTTTTCATATCTGAGCTAGTGACTAAAAAATTATAAGTTTGTATTTATATTTCTGCCATCATGTATGCATCTGTATTAGTCACTAGTCACAAGCATCTCTAAATCTCAACTTCTTCATTTTAAAAATGGAGATGATATCTATATAATATGTTTTTCTCTTATAAGTAATGTTCCTTCTTCTTGTCCAAGATCTTATGGGTGGTTTATTTCATGTTGAGCTGATGTATGAGGACCAAGCACACTAACCATGTGATATACCTGGTCAACAAATATATGTGTTGTGTCAACACAATATATGTTGTATCAACTGATATAAAGCCAAATTCCAGCCTCTGGCACAAATTCTGTCCTGAAATGACACTGCTCTCTGTGGCCAGTACCAGGGATCTTTCATCAGACATCTGGTCAAGCAAGGTAGGGCTCGCTATTCGTAGTCTCCGCACCTCTATCAGCAAAGAAGAAAGCTCTGCTGGCACTGCAGTGGCAGGGCTATTTCTCCCAGAGAAGTCCCACTTGGTGCAATGTTTCAGTCACAGGAATGCATCTAGGAGCAGATGGGAACTTAGCTAGGTTTTCATCAGTTCTGTGCAACTTCCACAGAATTCCATCTGATTCTGCAGCTGTAAAGAACTTATGTTCACTATAAGACACAGGTTTTGGTAGATACTACCAAAGTAGATACTATCTACCAAAGTAGATACTATCTACCCTAGTCTTTGGGACAATTTTGCTGGCTGCCAAGGCACATCTACAAGTAGGGAGGACTACTCTCATCCGATCTTTTTAAGCTGTAATTTCCATCCCACTGCAGCTGGCCTGGTTCAGAGCCCAACATGAACTGAGGCTCCTTAATGGAATTTTTTACTTAGGGCACAGGCAGCCATATAACTAATGCCATTACTTGAGTTGCTGAGAAGTATGCAGCTTTTTGGGAAGATATTCTTGGAGCTTGAAACCAAATGATCGTTGTTGAAAAGTTTGTGAATGGTTGTTCATCGTCCACTGAATTTCAAAGGTCAGTACAAGCCCTATTTAAGATGGACTCTATATACCTGCCCAGGTCTGCTTCTCATTATTCTCCCAGTATATTCCCAAGTCAGACTACATACTCATCTTTTATTGTTAATTCTTTCACCCTTTCCTGACTTTCTTCGTAACGTTGCCTTTCCCTGAAAATCCCATCCCATTCATAAAATTATACTCTTCCTTCAGGGATCCAGCTCAGATAGTATCTATCTCATAAAGCCTCTCCTCATCTGTTTCCCTGATCTCAGCCTCTTTTGAACCCTCCATATTTGTTTGTAGAATATGTACTTGAGAGAGTGCTCTGAGAATTTTATAACTCCCAAAATTCTAAGACAATATTTGTAAGTAATCTTCCACATACTATTTTAAGTTAAATATTATCCAAGTGACTTTTATGCACAATATACATATATATGTACATATATATGTAATATTTGCAATTTGCCAATCTCCCTCTATTTTAGATGTTTTCATACATTAACTCATTTAATTCCCACAACTATCCTGTGAGGGAATGCTGATATTATCCCAATTTTACCAAGGAGGAAACTTTGTCATAGATATTGTAAATAAAAATGTAAATGATCTCTTCAGACCTTTTATACAAGAATTAGTTCAGTCGATAAGTTTACTGAGCACTTACTTTGTGCTGTGTACTTCACAGACACTTAGACAACAGTCATGAAAACACCCCCATGGAGCTTACATTTAAGTGGGAAAGATGAACAATAAAGATATTGTCAAATAAATAAGTATGTCCCAGCAAAATCTCAAAACTGCCATATGTATTGGCCATATGTGTCAGAGACAGTCAAATGATCAAAAATGAAAATTTTGAACCTTAAAAGTCAAAGGTCCAGTGTGTGTAATTTGTGGTATTTTTCTTAATTTGAGGTATAGTCATTTTTACTTGCTTATTCTCCTGGTAGTAGATCGAGTACATTCATGAACTTGATGAACACCCTCCTTGTATCCTTGCCATTTGTTGTGTGACACTGTAACTCCTCCCATCAAGAGATGGAAGCTATTTCCCCATCCCTGAATCCAGCCTGAACTTGTGACTTTCGCTGGCTAACAGAAAATAGCAATGTGTCAGTTCTGAGTCCAGGCCTATGGGACATTGTATACTTAAATTCTCTCTCATCACTCCTTCCTAGGCTAGCTTGCTGGAGGACAAAAATCATGTGGAGGAAAGCCTAGATAATTGAGCCAAGGCCAACCTAGACTACAGATAGCCATTCCCCTAAAACATGTGCTGGAGTCAGCCAAACCGGCAAACTGCCTACCTGTCCCACGTTGGACTGCAGACACATGAGTAATGATTTATTATACAGAAACTGCTAATTGATAACCCCTACAAAACCACCAGCAACTGTAAGACAGGTTTTCTATTCACTCATCTTTGTTTAGCTGGGTAATCCCTAGCACATTGTATTTCACATCATAGTTACTTAAATAAGCTTAATTGATTTTAGATGTTAAAGGATTTGAGCATGGGTTCAATAAGATAAGAACAGCTTTTAAAAGAGCAATAATTTTAAGTCTAAATGAAGTCAGAATTTACATTTGTTAAAGAGGCCACTAAAGGGGGTCATGAGTAAGGATTAAATAAAGAAATGAACAGTACTCTGGTTAGGAAGGCCACACAGGTAGTAGAGATGAAGAGCACCTTGATAAAAGTACCTCTCTCTCTGCTGTGTTTTAAGACTTCATTTTTGAGAGCAGTTTTAGGCTCACAGTAAAATTGAGAGGAGGGTGTGGAGATTTTCCATACATCCCCTACCCCACACAACCACAGCCTCTCCCAATATCAACATTCCCTACCAAAGTGGTTAAGTTTCATTCTTGGGATTGTACATTCTATGGGCTTGGAAAAATGCAAAATGATATGTATTCATTATTACAGTATCATACAAAAGAGTTCCACTGCCCTAAAAATCTTTTGTGCTGTGCCCATTCATCCCTTCTTCCTCCTACCCCCTGACTTTTCACTGTCTCCATAGTTTACCTTTTCCAGAATGTCATATGGTTGGAATCATACAGTACGAAGCCTTTAAAGGTCGGCTTATGTGTCTCTCTTTACAACATGACACAATAGTCAGTAAACCAATATTTGCAAGTCAAATAATTTTATCAAACTACAGAGCTTGGTATCTACAATAAAATCATCTATTATTTATTTTTATTTTTTTTTAAAGATTTTATTTATTTATTCATGAGAGACAGAGAGAGAGAGAGAGGCAGAGGGAGAAGCAGGCTCCCAAGGAGCAGGGATCATGACCTGAGCCGAAGGCAGACGCTTAACCATCTGAGCCACCCAGGCGCCTCCAAAATCATCTATTATTAATAAAAAGCATACAAACACTTCATAACTGAACTCTCAGATTTTTAGATGTATTTTATCAAAGTGGGTCATACAAGTAAATACATGTAGAAGTGAGGAAATCTGGTTTTAAGGGCATCTGTCTCTTGTCTAATGGATTCTACAGGTGGGAACGCTCTGTAGCAAAGACCATGCCGGCACACAACAGGCAACACTGACCTCCAGGTCACTACCTTCTGGGCTAATATATAAAGCTACAATAATTCAAAGAAAATAGTGCAGTAGTTTGTTTCCACTAAGATCATGTATTTCTTCCTTTTCACTACTGGATATTCTATTTCTAGAATAGGAAATTTTCAGGGGGGGAAAGTTACACCTGATTTGCTTATGCTGGTGAAAAAAGTCAAATGCATCCTTCCCTTCATATACTTTTGATTTTTAGAGAGACTCCATTTATGGCAAATTTAAATTAATTTAAATTTAAACTTAATAAGATAAATATAATAGTCCACGCTCTTGTTTTGCTATTAGATGAATAACGAATCAAAATGTGGATTTGGCCTTCTCTGAGATCTACAACTCATTCTAGGTGGAGATGCGGAGGGTTGATGAGGGAGAGTAGGCACTAACCAGCCAGTTTAGTCTTTCACTATCTTGGTATGTTGTTTTGCTTATGAGTGAATTTCTATTTTAACATAAGGAGAATAATCAAATACAACCACACAGAAACTATTACCTAGAATTTTCTTTCTTATATTACTCTAGAGTTTATTTTCTCCTTTAACTCCCATGGGTAGGCAGTCTCAATGCCAGCCTCCTACATCACCTTACCTTTTATAATGCTCTTAGGAGTGCTCTCTCTCTCTCTCTCTGTTTCTTCCATTTTAATCATGCACTCCTATAAATCTTTCAAGCCATATTTATATTTTCTTTACATGTTTAAAAAGAATAAAACAGCACTACTTTCTAAATAGTACACAATTCAGGCAGTTTACCACTTGGAGGAAATATTTTACCTTGCTAATCAAATTGCACAGTGTTATTTTTCTGCTTCTTTCTATCCTAGTGGGAAAGTCTAAGAACACATTTTCTGCTTGAGTGAACATCTCAAATACCTTCCCAGGTTTTATCTTCAAGTTGCCAAATTCATGGTGAATTTTTCGGTTCTCCATGAGAAGCACACAGAACATTCAGTATACTGGTTGGTCACACGATGATGACCAGTTTGCTCATAGGGTGACAGAGAAACTCTTTCCAATGAGTTCTTTTAGAGGCAGTATATAAGTGAGGATAGAAAAGTTCTAATGCGGACCTCAAACCTTAGGCTGTTGATCATATGACCATATGTAATACATGTGTATATATTACATTTTACCCTCAATTCAACCACATGTCATATAACTACTAGTGTTACAAGAGCTGCTGTCATCACTTTTGGTATTGCAGCTATATTTTTAATTTTAATTTATTTAGAAAACTCATTATAGGGCTTAGGTGCAAGAACAAATTAGTATGGAGGAATATTTTATTATATATTTTCTGGAATATTTTATTATAAAATACTCTATTCATAGAATAAATCTATGGGTTAACCACACACATTAACCAGAGGCCATAAACTAAAATTGATCTCAAGAAATCCTTTGCTAGAAACATGATGTTATTTCACTGTCTAGAGCCATCTCAACTTTGATTTTTACTAATGGCTGAGAGTGTTCCAAACTTAGAATCTGAAATCCTAAGTCCAGGGTTAAACAAAATTCAAGCAAATTCCCATGAACCAAGTTACTAAAGAGCATATATAAATATAATTTGAAAATGTACAAAAAGCAAACTGTACACACCATACTCTATAACCTTCTGGAAAAATACCTGCCTGATTGCCTTTTTGGATGTCCAATACTGCACCTGTCAACTAAAATCTGAGTGCTTTTTTGCTGCCAAGGCAGCCTCTGAGTGAATTGCTGTACCTGAGAAATTAAAACCTGTGAAAATACAGATTGGAGGGAATCATGAGATACTTCCAATTATCTGATTATATCTTAAATAATTTACCATGAGCCAGAACGTATAAAATAAGTGAAACTTTTTCCACAAGAAGGAGAAAAACATAATTGAAAAGTGGCCTGGTAGTAATTTTGGTTTCCCAAATAAAAACACTGTCTGAAAATACATTAAGGACAAATAAGCAATTTTGTAGGTGTGCAGAAAGATGTGACACATTCTTTCTATTAATAAATCACAGCATTTCAACATTTTGATTTAACCGTTCCTCTTTTTGCCCTCACCAACTCTAGAATGAAGGGAATCAATAAATAAGATTACACTCAGCACCTCATACAATTTTTTACCAGTTGGGGGCACAGCTATCCAATTATGGTTTGAGATTTGCTGAACATATATTACCATTTTTTTAAATTTATTCAGAGGAAACTTTTGGAGGTTCATTTGATAGAGGCAATCAGTAGTGCATTAATGTAAATCAGTATTGATTGTGCTATGAAATGCAGTAAGGGATGGTGCACAAAACAGAATAGCTACCTTTTTATTTTTCATTTAATGACAGACAAATGACCTAAGGGAGAAAATTTCATTCATTTCACGAGGAGCAAGAGAACAATATAAAACAACGATTTATGAAAAAAATCCACAATTGTCACATTCTTTTTCCAATAATTATTTTCATTGGGTGATATTTAAAAAATAAGCAAGTACAAATAATGAAAATGCCAGTATTTTTTATAAGATTATTTACTTTTATAGTAAAGGGAAAAAAGCATCTTAATTTCAGAACAAATGTTTAGTAATGCATATATCACTGAGTATAATTTCTTCATTCAACAAAGGTTTTCAGTGCATTTAGTATATATGAGAGCGTATACTGGGATATATCAAGGGGTAAAACAGTCTAGGAACATTGCGCTGGAAGAGATCACATTTTGTTTTATTATTTAATTTTTTCCCAGTTCTATTGAGATATAATTGATATACATCACTGTATGAGTTTCAGGTATACAGTATAAAGGTTTGACTTATGTATATTGTGAAATAATTACTGAAATAATTTTAATTAACATCCTTCATTTCATACAGATACAATTAAAAGAAATAGAAAAAAAATTCTCCTTGTAAAGAGAACTCTTAAGATTTACTCTCTTAACAACTTTCATGTACATCACACAGTACTAGTAACTATAGTTATCGTGTTGTACATTATACCCCTAATACTTATTTATCTTATAATGAAGTTTGGGCCTTACATTTTAGCACAGAAAGATTGGGGCTGGGGGGGAGAACTTAGTAAACAATTAAATGGTATAGTACATTAAACTGTTATAATTAAAAGGGTGCATCAAAAAGGAAATCAGGGTTTGGGGACATGGCTGATGAAGCAGTATTGAGAGTATTAAATAGTGTGGCCAGTGAAAGACTTACTGAGTCAGTGGGGTCTGAGCAAAGAGGTGAGGGATGGGTGAGAGTTAGCCAAGCAAATATCTGAGGAAAGGGCTGAAAGAAAGCTCTAAATTGGGATTATGAGAGACTCATTCAAGGAACAGCAGGCAAGCCAGTTTGCAGGAACACAATCAATGGAGGATAGAGGGCATAATAGCAGATAAGTTTAGAGAATGGAGGAATTTTTATGCCATTTCCAAGATTTTGGCTTTTACTCTGAATCAAATGGAAAGCCACTGCAGGGCTCTGTGCATAGCAGTGGCCTGATCTGACTTACATAGAAGGATTGCTCTGGCTTCTATGTTTAGAAGAGACTCTAAGGAAACAGTGGTAGAAGGAGTTGATGCATGAACGTATACTTTGGGACAGGAGCTCAGAATGGAGATATCAATTTGGAAGTCATCAGCATATGTAGTATGAAACTGGATGTGGTCAGGAAGGGAGTATTTTAGGTGGTGAAGAGAATAAAAACAAAGTTTGAGTCCTGAGGAGCTTCAACAGGAAGAGGCAGAAGAGAAGAGTAGGAATCAGGGAGACCAGGGAACAACTAATGACATAGGAGGAGAACTAAGACAGATCTGCTGGAAACCCCACAAAGAAAGTATATCTTGGAGGAGAAATTTTTTGATCATGTGTGTCATGGCTGTGACAACTGGTGAAGTTAGGTGAGTAATGAGAAGTGATCATTGGCTTGACTAATGTGGACATAACTGTGGTCTCGATGGAGAAGCTTTCGTGGCTTTGTGAGATACCAGTAGTTTTAAGAGAGAAGTCGTAGCAGTAGTGGTAGTAGTAGTAGAAATAGTTTTAAGAAGTAGAGTCCAAGTCAGTGATTATAATATATAACTTGTCTGAGCAGTTTTGTTGTACATACAAAGAGATGTTGCCATGGCTGTCAAGAAAAATGGAGTCAAAAGAAGTTTTGTTGTTTTTAAATATGAGAAAAATAATTGCATCTTTATAAGCTGAGAGAGCCAGTAAACAGCAAACAAATGGTGATGTAAGAAGAGAGGAGGAGAAACACTACACTCATGTTCTCAGATAGACAAGATGGCATGAGACTTGGTAGGTAAACTTAAATGATAGCGGATGGTGTAGATGTGGCCAGATGTGCTGAAAGGCCATGGCTGAGCATGGGAAAGAGTTACTGGGTGCTTAGAAAATGCATCAGTCCATTTATCTGGACAATGCAGAATAATTCCAGAGTTGTGTTTATTTATCAGTATCAGTAATTTGGTACCTGCCACTTATTAAGCCATGACCTTTAGCAAAGTCATGACCTAACAACCACCTATATTAGTTTCCCAGGGTTGCAAAACAAAGTATTACAAAGTGGGTGGCCTAAAACAACACAAGTATATTGTCCCACAGTTGTGAGAGCTAGAAGTACAAAATCAAGGTGTTGTCAGGGCCATGTACGCTCCAAAGAGACTAGCAGAGGATTCTTCCTAGCCTCTTTCTGCTTCTGGTGGCTCCAGGTGTGCCTTGGTTTGTGACAGCACAGATTTAACCTCTGCCTCTGTCATCCCATGACCATCTTCCCTCTCTGTATCCAAATTTCCCTTTTCATATAACAACACTAGTCATAATGGAATAGGGGACACCCTCCTCTACTATGACCTCATTTTAACTAGTTAAATCTGCAATGACCTATTTCCAATGAAGTCACATTCAAAAGTATGGGGAGGTGGTTCAGACCTCACTATATTTTTTTTGAAGGACACAATTTGATCCATAACACCACCTATGCTCAGTTTCCTCTTTTATAAAAATGACAAAAAACTATCTGTTTCACAAGGTTTTAATGGGGATTAAATATATAGTGTACTGATTAAGAGTTCAGGTTCATAAATCAAGATATCTCCATTACTTTCAAAGGGGAGGGGGGGAAATTATTAAACCTTTTCAAGACTTAATTTTCATCTGGAAAGTGGAGATAATAATATTTCCTAGCCCCATGTGGCTAGCATGAAAATCACATTAGAGAATCCATACAAAATATTTAGAGACCCATGTGACTCAGTCCTGTGCCTAGCACAATACTAATAACTCAAGAAATTTAAGGATTATTGGGGCATCTGGGTGGCTCAGCCAGCTGAGCATCCGACTCTTGGTTTCAGCTTGGGTCATGCATGACCTTGGAGTCTTGGGATCAAGCCCCAAATCAGGCTCTGCGCTCAGTGTGGAGTCTGCTTGTCCCTCTCCCTCTGCTCCTCCCCCTGGTTGTGCTCTCTCTCTCTCAAATAAATAAATAAGTAAAATCTTAAATAAATAAAAAAATAATCTTTTTAAAAAAATATAAGGATAATTACTATAATTCAGACTGCTCTCTTTTCTGAAACCTCTATGAATTTGTAATAATATCAATAGCCTAGAGATGTCATATGATAACAGTATTAGATCTGAGGCTATGTCTGGGTAGATGGTGTCAGAACTGAATTGAATTGTAGAACCCTCAGCTGGTGTCAGAGAATTGCCTGGTGTGGAAAAAAACTCCACACGTTGTAATTGGAAGCAGAATCTGAATAGCTAATATTAGACATAGTTGTCAGATGCAGATATTGAGACAATGTATTTTCATGAGCTATGCCTTTGAATACTTAGAGTCTACTAAAAAATAAGCACGTAGTTAGAGGGACCAACCCTGAATTTCTTCACTTCTATTTGTCCATTTTCCCAGAAGTATGACTGTTACATTGTTGGATTAGGGAGATAGAGGAGGAAAAATTAGGGTTATCTGACTGAGTAAATGAATAATGTGCTAATAAATTAAGTAAACCCAGTGAAATTTAGGGATTTTTTGTCATTTTTGAAAACTTCATGAATGCACTTAAAAACATATCATAATAAATAATGAGCTCTTACAAATACAGTTGACCCTTGAACAATTCAGGGGCTGGGGGTACTGCTTACCTCACCTAGTCAAAAATTTGCATATAACTAACTTTTGACTCTTCGAAGATTTAACTGCTAATAGCCTACTGTTGACTAGAAGCTTTACCAATAACATTAACAGTTGATTAACACATATTTTGAATGTTATATGTATTATATACTGTATTCCTAAAATAACATAAGCTAGAAAAAAGATGTTATTAAGAAAATCATAATGAAAATATATTTACATTACTATATTGTATTGGAAACAAAATCCATGTATAAGTGGATCCTCATAGTTCAAACCCACATTGTTCAAGGGTCAACTATACCTAGATTCTGAACGCTAAACACAAAACTTTATCTTTAGATATCAAGTTAGTTCTTTTTTTTTAAAAAAAGATTTATTTATTTATTTGACAGAGAGAGACACAGAGAGAGAGGGAACACAAGCAGGGGGAGTGGGAGAGGGAGAAGCAGGCTTCCCGTTGAGCAGGGATCCTGATGTGGGGCTCGATCTCAGGACCCTGGGATCATGACCTGAGCCGAAGGCAGACGCTTAACGACTGAGCCACCCAGGCGCTGTAGGTTAGTTCTTTTTGAAGCACAATTATTTAAATCTTTAGTTTCAATAAATATTTGAAATAGTACAGAAAAGGGAAAATGGTTTAGACATGTGAGTCATTCAACTGCAACTACAGGGTATAATTTGCAGATCATCACATGGTTGTTAGGGAAAGATGTGTCATAAGGAAAAAGAAAAAAAGGAGCAATTGCTGAGAAGAATTGGAGAAATACAGAAGGGGGGTTAAAACATTTAAAGAGAAAAATAACATGAAATAGAAGAGCATTGGGATTGCAGAGGCATCAATAAGCTCTGCATAATAAAACAGAGAAAAATGTGACAACGTAAATAGACTAAGTAGAAAGAAATTAAATCTCAATGGGAGGAAGAAAGGTTATCTTTAAATATCTAAGGCTAGTGTTAGCCGGACGGATGAAGAACTCTATTTGAATTGCAGTAAAATGCTAACATTTAAAAAAGGCAGGGGTTCAGACAAGACAGAACTGTGGATTTGGGACTGGAGACCTGGGCTCTAGTCAGACCTTCACCAGGGGTGACATTAAAAATATTGCTCAACCTGCTTACAGGAGGAGAATTCACAAGGCTTCCTGCTATAGCATGAATTCACTCTTTCGCTGGATCCAGAGGTCATTGGGTCATTGGGTAGGAACCACGGAAACTTGGTTGCAAGATGGAGTTGGAGACCCTCAGGAGACTAGAAGTAGTGGCTATAATATTTCCAGGTGCCCCTGGAAAATTTTAGTGTTTCATTAATGGGTATATCCAAACTGGTACATACCATATGAATACCAACCTTGATCTATGGACTAGCTGGGTGAAATATAGAATCCCAGGGGAGCTGGACTAGATGGCCCTAATGGACATTTACAATTCTAGCATTCTTTGACTCTGCATGTGTTTGTGTGTGTGTGTGTGTGCAGGCACACGCAGATGGATATGTGTGAGTGTTACATCCCATGTATGGACATCTTTGGATTTTTAGATTGACTTGAATTGTGAAATCAGTAGTTCCAATTAAATAGAAGAATCCTTTCGTATGATTAATTGCAAGGAACAGCATATATATATATTTTTCTTTTTACAAGGAGTAAGGCTCTTCTAAAAGCATCAAAGCATGATTCTCAAAATCCAAATGGTTCACAATACTTTGTGTTGTGCTATTTATCAAAAGTTAAGGCAATGTATTAGCACTAAGAGCCTGTTCTCACCCCATTTCAGTACTTTAATTGATTTTGAAATTTCTTTTTACTGTCAGCATTATTTGTCTTTGTTTTTGAGTACAATTATGCTGATGCTGTGTTCAATATCTATGGCAGATGATATAAAACCTACAATACATAAGGGAGCATAGGGCTTCTCTTTCTGCATATATTGATTCCATTAGTTATTCCATATATATTAATTAAGCCTTTCCTAAGTAAAGCATACTAGTTAAGGATGAGCTCTGGAGTCTGATTGGTTTTAAATCCAGACACCACTAACGCTCATAGACTTTATCCTCTTCTGTGACACGGGGACGGTGCATCTCTCCTAGCATTATGATGATTGAATTAAACATTTCACACAACATACTTAGCATATTTCCTGGCACCTAGTAATGTTTCATACATGCTAGCTCTTCTTTTTATGTGCCTGGCACTGTGACACACCTGGGTCTCTCTCTGGTCTGGCACAGCTTCACACTCCTGTAAACAGAGCAATCTCATTTGTTGCTTCATTATTGCCTGCCATTTTGGAAAAACAGACACAGGTCTCTAGCATTTTTTAATTGTGCTATATTTCTTGAAGATGAGCCTTGAAAAGTCGGCAAAAGTAGTCAACCCACCTCTTCTCATCCTCCAGCAGGTGCCCACATAGCTTATGGCCATTAATTTACCATTGATATCACTCCAGTGAATTTTAAAATCAGAGACTGAATTAGTTTTTCTCGTTATAAAATTATTTTTTTAGAGAAGAAAAATAGGATATATGATAGGCAATTTAAATTTAAGCAAGCATTATAGAATTACCAATTACATTTAGTTGGTCCTTTAAAATAGGAATGGTGACTTGTTTGTCATCAGCAGTAAGTGCACATATGAATTGAAATTTCAGACATTCCTTTATGAGGACACTGTGGCAGTGTTTGTCAAGGCAGTCATTCTGTCTTACTTCTAAGATTGTCTACTTTTATATCCATGCATATTTTTCACCACTTCTCAACCTATAGCTTCCATTTAAATGAATCCAGTTTTGTAATCATTTCCTTTAATCTTCTCAAGGTCCACTCCTGTCCTTATTTCCCCAGACTCTCCCTCCATATTATTGGCCCATCCCATCACCAAGTGAGTCCCATCTTTTGTCAGGAGAGGGTCAGAGATAAGCAGTGCTGATCTGTAGAGCAAAAGCTGACCAATCAATTCCCTGTCATCCTTAGGCTAAAGTCTCATAGAAAGAAAGTAATTTCTTAAGAACTTCCTAAAGAGATGGGCAGAATAATCTTTACCAGAAATGCCCATTGCCTGCTCGTTCCCCATTGGCAACAAACTGACACCATTATGAGTTATTTGAGTCCAGACAATTCAATTAAAAAAAAAAGTTGCTATATAGAAATAAAGTTAGCTAGGTAATGGAAAGGATTAAAGAGGTCTAAGCTATCAACTGCACAAGGCACACGGTGGACCCAGGACCAGAATCCTGGGGAGAAGGAGCTGAACAGTGGTGCTGGCGTCTCTGAGGGAGGAGACAGGGAATCTGATTCTGCAAGTTCTGGAAAAATTGCAAACTGGATTCAGGGGCTGCTATAGGAGTAAACTGTTGCCCCTGGCAGTGTTTCATGGGATGACACAGACAGGAACCAAAAGACAGAAGGGAGCAGGTCTCTTTTTCCTCCTGAAAACTTCTCATCTCCCTCTAGTGGCTCCTACTGGCAGAGTCTAACAGGAAACCAACTGCAAAGGAAGTAAGGGTTTATAGAGTCCCAACTCTCAACATCTCAAAACCAGGTGGGCTTAGAAAGCTACCAGTTTGATAATTGGCTTGACTACTAAGACCTGTTAAGGCCCAATTCAAGTCACCGCCTTGGTGAATTTATCCTGACAGTGCTTGCTCAAATGTTTATCTAATTCCTTTTGTGCTTCTTCTTTTTTTTTTTTAAAGATTATTTATTTATTTATTTATTTATTTATTTGAGACAGAGAGAGCACATGAGAGGGGGGAGGGTCAGAGGCAGAAGCAGGCTCCCCCCCCGAGCAGGGAGCCCGATGCGGGACTCGATCCCGGGACTCCAGGATCATGACCTGAGCCGAAGGCAGTCGCTTAACCAACTGAGCCACCCAGGTGCCCTCCTTTTGTGCTTCTTGTTCACGCTACATTCTAACACTTAATGGGTATTATGATGTTCTCAAGTTATATCATGAAATGTAGGACTATTATAGGAGAATGTATTTATTATATAAAGTATATAAATAAATCAAATAGATTTTTTTTTATTTCTTAGCTAATGATTGCATATGCAAATAATTTTACACCTTCAAAATAAATATAATTCCCTTGTGGGGAGGACAATTTAATTTAATTTCCCTCCATTTGTACCCAATAGATTATGTAATAATACTAGTCATAAAGTAGATGTTTGAAAAACACCTACTGAAATTATTTTTCCAAACCATGTATTTCTAATAGTCTTAAACAAAATATAACCACATCAAACGCCTCTTTAAGTTATCCAGAAATCCTAGCTGTATAGCAACAACTTTGCTTGGATGTGTATTTCATTGACAGTTTGTAAAAATGACTCAGCAGAATTGTCAAGGTTAGGTAGATTCCAACAATTTGTCTTAAGTTGGTATTAGAAAACCTAAAAGCCATGTATCTGTTGGAAATGCGAATTTGAGCGACTCATTGCAAAGATGGCTTCAATGCCTCCTCCCAAATTCACATTTTAAAGACTGTGGATACAAAGATGGTGAGGTTGACTTCTCCATCTGTTCCATGTGGGCTAGTCTTATGACTTGCTCTGGCCAACAAAATGTGGTGAGAGACAATGTGCCAGTACAAGCAAATGCCTCAAGATACCAAGCACACTTCTCTATGCTCCTCCTCTCTCCATTACTGTCTCTCCCTCAGCCTTGCCACCGCCATGTGACAAGCAGGACCACTCTGCTGGAGGATGATGAGAGTCTCCATGTGGGAGAGCCAAGGTGCCCCAACCGACAGCTAGTCTCTTGGAGATGCTCAGTTGCATGAGGTAGCCCAGGCAAGTCCAGAGGAACCACTCTCTGAGCCCTACCCAAATTACTGACGAGCAGAATCACATGCTAAACAAATGGTGATTTAAACTACCAAATGTTGAGGTTGTTATGCAATAGCTAAGGGATACAGTCAACATTCATGGTTTTAAAATAATTTGTAGGAGTCAATTCAGTCCATGTGTAACCTGAAATCTACTGGCTTTAATTATCTCTGCCCTTTGCCTTTTATACTGGGGAACTTTTCTTCTCCTAAGCTTAGAAATACTATTTATTGCTCCTGCGCAACACAGTGTATCCAGTGTATTTCAAGTTTTTATGCCTTGAGTCCATTGTATTGGTTAACGAGATATGTCTGGTGACTTAGAGTAGTCAGGCTGTCTTCTGGACAGTCTCCCAAAGGGTTATTAGCACAACATGAAAGTCACTAAGCTAAAATCAGCTACAGCATTACTAAGGAACACTAAGTAACAAAGTAACATATAAATGCAAATTTCATAAGATTAAAGACCTTTTCCAGGAGGCCTATAAGCGAACTGAGATGGGAGAAAGAAAAGAAACAAGATAATAGACATTCAATATAAGACACTGGTTATCTAAAAGCTTACAGTAAATTTTTAAAGGAAAATAACCTTAGATGGTAGTATTTATATTTCCTACTGGCTTTGTTAACATTTTGAAAATAGTGCATGGTCTGATCTGAGCTTCTGTTAGGGGAAAGAAGCTTTATTTTTCTTCAAATATACCAACTGATGGATCAGTGTCATTTATGAATACAAGCTTAATTTAATAATAGTATTTTTTTAACCCCTAAGAGAAGTGTAAAATGGAAAGCAAAGGCCAATGCTTTTCACAAAAAGCCCCTATTTTTATTTCTAATCTTTGTATTCAATACACCTCAATTAATAGTGCGTTGTCCTTGTCAACTCTAGCCTAGCTACAAAGCATGAGGTATAAGACTATAAAAAAGAAAAGTAAATAAAAATGTGCTATTCCATTCATTAGGTATTGACTTTTCCAGAAATTAAAAATTTGGCACGAATATAACAGCTGTTTTAAAATTACTAGTGGCAGTTTATAGAATCATGTTATAAAATTCAATTGTCACATTACTTTTATACATTTTCAAAAACAAATTCTGAGTTAATTCATATTTTATTTATCTCAAAATAAATGCTTTTAGGATATAATGTCTTAGCTTTGTTTTAGCGAAGGCATTTGTTTCTCCCTCTTCCATTTTTTTTTCCTTGCTCCTGCTCTAGAAACAGCAAGTAAATATATGTCTCAGTTATTTTTCCATTTTAATCAATAAGTGTACTTACAATCCTTTTAAACTCTTGTGCTTTTGAAACAGCTCTCATTATTTATCTCCTGTCATAGAAAGTACAAAACAGACCATAAGGAAAATAAACTGTAACTACGTCAGGTTTTAGATATCTTGAGATGACATAACAGTGTACTGTAATCAGATTGGAGTATGTGGTCAGTCCTAATACACTGTAAATGAGACAGACAAGATTACTTTTCACAAAACAGGCCCCATTATGCTCCCAAACCTTCCTAGATTGTCCTTGTTCAAGGTGCTTTCCTTGCTTGGAGTGCCCTCACTCTAAGTTTCTGCCTCCTGAAATCCTACCCACATTATTTAAGGCTGAAAGAAACTACACAGCTTTCCCTTCTCCTTCCCCCTTCACACTTGTATCCAATTCCAATTCATTCAACCAGTCAACAAATATATCTTGTATATCAGTTTCCCAGGTCCTATACATGTTTTTAGTGATACAGTAGTGAACAAGATAGAGTCCAGTACTCATGAAGCTTGCAATCTAGAGATGGCAAGATATATTAGATATTATGTTATTTCCCGTAAGCAGTTGTACGGATGGACCTACACAGATAAAATCATTTGTCTGGCACACTGGCTAAATAGCAAAAGCTCTACTGAAGGTGACACTTCAATTTAGAAGGTTCCTCAGACTGAAAAGAAGAAATTTGGAGCAAGTTCTTGGTGTATGAGAGAAGGCGTTCTTTATTTCTTATCCTTGTAGATAGCATCCTGCTGATACAGGTAGACAGTGATCTGAGAGGTAGGGGCCCACACAAGGCAGCTGTAAGCAGTACTAATTCTTTGGGCCTAGAGTTTAGTTTTTCCTCTTTATCTTGGAATAGGTCCATGATGCCTGGTGAGTAAGTGAGGTATTAACTCTGACCTTATTAGCCAATACATTCGTCCTAAATGTGCTTTATATGGTGATTTCTCATTGGTTCTCTCTTACAATTTAGGAAAGCCATAGAAAAGTACTGGTTTCTCTTAGTTGTATTGAGGAGAACCAAGAGAAGAGAAGAGAGAGAGAGAGGAGCAGTATCTCTATAAGCAGGAAAGTAGAAACCCAGATGTCCATAAATAAGGATACTTAGTAAGCTGCCACATCTGACCAGATAGTTCACCTATCTTAGCTAAATCTTGTAAATTTTGCATTTTACTTTTGCCATAAAGATTACCTTCTCTTATAAGAGGAAAACAATCATTGAAAATGTTGCCTCCAGTGAAAAGGATTTCCCTTTTCCACTTGGTTTAGTGTGAGGCAGTCTGGGAACTGGCAGAGGGACTGGAAAGCTACATGGGGAAGCCTGCAACCAGCCAGAATATGAAACCATGTGAACCATCCTGAGGAACTCACTTGAGTATCCAGGCTGATACAAAGTCCAGTGTCTAAAGCTCTGGAGTGACTTGGAGAATTGTTGGTATCAGAAGTTGGAATGGTGGGGGCGCCTGGGTGGCTCAGTTGGTTAAGCATCTGCCTTTGGCTCGGGTCATGATCCTGGAGTCCAGCGTCAGGCTCTCGGCTCAGAGGAGGGTCTGCTTTTCCCTCTCCCCCTGTCCTCCCCCCACTCCCCCCCCCCCACGCTCATGCTCTCTCTCTTGCTCACTCTCTCACTCTCTCAAATAAACAAATAAGTAAATAAAATCTTAGAAAAAAAATAAGAAGAAGTTGAAATGGCGATGTGGCAGGGTTTTGCAGTGGCAAGTCTATTCAGTATTGAACACTCGGTCATCAATTAGACCTGGTAAACCTATTCATAAATAGTAGAATCCTGCCCAGTAGGCTAGAAGTACAGGAAATAGGATTTGGTTTCAGAGAAAGGGTTTGGTAAGAGTCCAGAAAGATATAAAGGCCTCTGCCAAAACATCTAACACCTTGTGGAACAGGAATCTAGAGTGACACCTAGTTTTTGAATTGGAACAATTTCAGAAACAGATAAGGACCTCAGGGAAGCTTGCATCCCAGATTTGGGGGAAAAGACCATCTTAATCATATAGGACTGAATGATGTATTTTCTAGCTCAAGTACGTTGTAGCAGTTTACTGGAGCAGAACTAAGTCTGGAGGTAGGAGATTATCACCCCATGCAAAGGAGAAAAAAACATGGTGGAAGTTTTCCTGATGTTCCTCTTTTCTGACTTCCTGCAGCACCTTGTTCTTTATGAAATGTATATCATTGGCACTTGAGTAGAATTTATACTTGTCTTTTTCCTCATTTGAACATTATAAATATGCAAGGGGCATATATGTTTGCGTGGTATGGAGTGCAATACCTCAGTTTAGAAAGTTCTCAGTAAATAAAGCAATCTACATCAGTAAATGAAGTGGATTAAGCCCTTGGTAGGTGTTTTTTGGGTTTGTTTGTTTGTTTGTTTGTTTGTTTTTCCTATTCCTTTCCAAAAGAACCTGAAGTTGGACACTCTTATTTATTTTACAAATGGGACATGTTTTCAGGAATGGAACTACCAATATATTGTCATATTTCTTATTGTCACTTAATACTCTGGACTTATTTGCCTCTGTCCTAAGGGTGCTGCCATGGACTATTGATTTGAAAGAAAAAAAAAGTGAATGCATTTAAGATCTTTGCCAGAAAAAGAAGTAAAAGGAGAATATTTTATTCAGTCTTTAAATCTTGGTGGTATCATTCCATAACCTTCCTCTTTCAATGCTGAAAACTTTTCAAATTTTAATCATGACCTTATGTACAACTCATGACAAATTTCAGGTAGTGAAAAGTAGTCAAGCAAGGAGATAAAGCAGTAAGTAGATGGTAAATACTAGTTGTTGATCAGAGTTTTATGTGCATCTGTTTTCTTTTCCTCTTAAGACAACTGTAGAGTTTTAATTAAAAATAAATAAATAAATAAAATTCATTTAATTAGTAGTAACTCTCAGTAAATCAGCTTTAAACCTAAATGGCTTCAAGGAGAGCCAGTTGCATGATTTAGAGTCAAAATAATAACTCTTTTAAGCACAGTACTGCTTTAATGAAAAGTCCAATCTTTCCCATACATTTCTTTTTAAATTCACTGTCCCCTTGCTAGAGTACTTTTACATTTCTCAATTAAAGACATGCCTTCATTGGGTAGATTAGCATTCATAGGAGGTTGTGATTTGTGATTTGGTAGTGTTAATGGCCCCATAGCTCACATCTCACATTTCAAAGTCACCTAATTTCTGAGAAAAATTTAGCTGTCAGTGCCTTTCTTACTATTTTTTTTCCTTCTAGAAATTTTGAGATTATTAGTGAGGACAAGAGATTACAAATTTACATACATAAAGTCTTAGGGAAGATACTTGTATTAACCCACGGGAATTATTACATATCAGTAGCTACATTGTATGTAATATAAATAATTTTCTTCATAGAACTTATTTAAATAAAGCCTGTTATTATATTTTAAATACATGTTCAGTTGTTTAAAGAAATGTACGTACCCTCCTATTTTCAAAACCCATGAGCAGCTTTATCTCAGCATCCTAAGCAGAGAGAATGATTTTATTTTATTGGCAGAAGATATCCATCCAAAGATTCTCCTTGGTAACACAGAACATCAGCTATTTTGTTAGAGAATTCCATAAAATATATATTCAGACTTTACATCTTAAGAGTACAGAGCAGCAATGTCCAGAGAGGATGGTAATAAATCTCTGGAAACATAACTTGTTTGGGGCAGAGCTGAGATCAAAACTCAGATTGTCAATTGACCTGGTTTTTTATTTTATTGTATTTAATTATATTTGATTATATTCTGTTGTTGTATTTTTTGGTTTTGCTTTTTCACTTTCACATTTAAAAAATGTTTTTGCTTATTTAACTATATGTATAGGTTTATCATTCCTACTAATGATAAACTTTTCAACCTCCACCCCTCCCACCCTCCACCCCAGTTATGGTCCTTTTAGGGTAGTTTCCACAGCACAGACTTCTAATTACATTTGTGGACACATGGGTAATAACATCAGGAAATTACATATTCATGGGGCATGCTTGCAGATTTTGTTCTGGAGTACACTCAATCCAAAGGGCTTATACTTATGTTTTGTTTGTTTTTAAAGATTTTATTTATTCATTTGAGACACAGAGATACAGAGAGAGAGAGAGAGCATGAGCAGTGGGAGAGGCAGAGGGAGAGGAAGAAGCAGACTCCCCGCTGAGTCAGGAGCCCGATGTGGGACTCGATCCCAGGACCCCGGGATCATGACCTGAGCCGAAGGCAAACGCTTAACCATCTGAGCCACCCAGGCGCCCTATACTTATGTTTTTAAGTTGACTGTTGATGACTTTTCTTTCAAGGTATATGATAATTATATTAATATTATATATGATATTTTTCATATCATACATTTATTACATAATACGTGATACATATTACATTATGACATCATATCCTCCCTTTGACTACTTCCCTTGACACACTGCTGGAGAAGACTGACCCATCTTGTACCTTTATGAGCTAAAGAAGTCAGATCTCCAACCTCTTCCTTTTCACTACCCTGTTCCTTGAGCAGGTCCTTACCACTTCTTCCTTTCTAGATTCTCTGCCTAATACCTATACTTTGTAACATTGTCGGTCCATTCAGAAATGTAAGGGTCTTGCCTATAAAGATTAAATAGGTCTTTATGGCCTGCTATAAGATCCAGGAAATATTATAAATAATTTAATATATGTATACACCTTTGGGATTAGTGACTGCTCTGGGAAGCTCAGTCAGATTCTTCACTACACCTTTCAGTAACATTTAAAGTACAAGAAACAAATGGAATTAGCAAATTGTGTCTATTAGACTTATATCACAGTAAGATCTCTGTGCACATTTCCTAAGAAGATAATATTTAAATAACACATGAAATGGAACATTCAATGCTGCCTAAATCACCATGATGAATCTTTCTAGAAAATATATGTTTGCTTGATGATTTAATGTCAATAGAAAATAGTGACTTGACTCAAGAATCTGCAACAAACCTTCCCTTACTATATACAGAGTCTGGGCACTGGGAAAGCTATGGTAAACAGAATCCTTGAGACCCAGAATGTACATAATTATAAGGGAAGCCTGACAATAAGCACATAAATATAGAAAGTAATTTCAGGTACTAATAAGTGCTTTGTAAAGGATAAAAAGATTAACATGCAAGAGAATGGGTGGAGTCCATTTTGGATAAGAAAAGCCTCTTTTATTTATTTGTTTATTTATTTATTTATTTATTTATTTATTTATTTATTTATTTTTTAAGATTTTATTTATTTATTTGACAGAGAGAGACACAGCGAGAGAGGGAACACAAGCAGGGGGAGTGGGAGAGGGAGAAGCAGGCTTCCCGTGGAGCAGGGAGCCCGATGCAGGGCTCGATCCCAGGACCCTGGGATCATGACCTGAGCCGGAGGCAGACGCTTAACGACTGAGCCACCCAGGCGCCCCAAGAAAAGCCTCTTTTAGAAGATAACATTCAGATTGAGATTTGAACCATAAATAGGAGGGGCAGCCATGAGGATACTTCAGGGGAGAGTGCTCCAGGCAAAATGATAGGAAAGTTTTAAATCTCTGAGTCAAGAATGAGCTTGATTTGTTCCAAAACCAAAAAGGAGGCCAACATGGCAGGTATCATTCCCAATGATGAAGAGAGGTAGAATGAAGTTAGAGAGAAAGACAAAGAATTCACAGGTAATGGCCAATCATTTGCACTTTAATCTGATTACAACAGAAAGCACGGCAGTTATTAACAGGGAGTGATATGATCTGATGTATGAATAGGACATATCACTTGATTCCTGTATGCAGGACTGAAATGGAGGGAGCCAAAAATAGAGTAAAGGATTAAACTGTGAACCTGTTAAAGCAATTCAGTGAAAGATGGAAGTGGTTGTGCAAGGATTATACTAGTGGAGATAGTGAGATGTAAGGGGGCTTATTGATGGACCACGAAGGATGAAAAGGGATGAGATCAAGGATTGCTCCTAAGTATTTGATCTCAGCAACTGGATGGGTGGTGACTCCATTTAATATACTGAGGAAGATTTGGCCAGAAGGAGTAGATTTAGGAGACAGCGTTGAAAGAAATAATTTAATTTAATTTAATATTAGGTTTTAGTTGACTATTGGATGTTCAAGCAGAAACCTTGGCTAGAGAGTTGGATCTACAACCCTGGAATGTGGGAGAGTGTTCTGGGTCAAAGACATTCCTTCAAGAGTCATCAGTGTATGTGTAGTATTTAAAACGATGAATAGGGATTAGGTTACCCAAGAAGGAAGCTTTGATAGAGAGTAAAAGATAACAGAAGGCAAAATCCTTGGTCATTGCAACATTTAGAAGTCTGATAGGAGATAGGCAAGGAAAAGAGGCTAATAAAGAATAGCCAGTGAGATAGAAGGAAAACTTAAGAGATTGGAGTTTGATGGAGTCTACAGAAGAAAATGTTCCTGACATTAAGAAACAATCAACCATGTCACCTGGTATTGATGTTTAAGTATGTGGATGATGGAAAATTGGCCATTGACTTTGGCAAGATATAGATCATAGGTAAACTTGAAGGATAGGGTGAATGGAAACTTGCTTGAGGAGGGTTAATGAGAGGTGAAGAGGTATAATTAACTGGTATTGATAACTTTTTTTGAAGGAAATTTTGCTGAGAAGGTGAGCTCTATGCTTTCAACATAGTGGTATTTGTAGTGGTACTTAAATGTTTTTTAATAAGCTGATATTAAGACATGTTTAGTATATGGATGGAATGACCTGGTAGAGAGGAAGAAATATTGATGGTAGAAAAGCAGTGTTTTAGGGATTTTCTTCCAAAAAGCAAAAAGGAGTAGCGTCCTGAGCACAACTGGAGAGATAAGGGCAAGGCCATTCTTCCATCGCTGTAAGACAGAAGGCCAAATGTTTGGATACCAATACAGTCCAGGTTGTGATACTAACAGTGGGAAGATGATGCGGTAGTACTCTGACTATATCTATTTTCTCTATGAAAAGGAAAGTTAATTAGTTGAGGGTAGAGGGTTAAGTGGACAAGAACTTAAGAGAAAGTATATGATCAGCTTCTCATTAAGAGGGAAAGCGAATTTATTAGGTAATATCAGATTTCCTGGCATTGATAAATTAATAAAGTTATGACTAAATGTTCTCATTCTTAATCATTTCTGCCCCAGGTGAGGTAATCCAAGGGATCAGAAAAACCTCCCACTTCTAGTCAGGTACCAGGTACACAACTTCATGGTGGGTTGTAGTCAAACCCTTTCATGACTGCTCCTGAAGACCAACCGAGCTATGGTCAGCTCAGATGGCTTCTAGACTGTCGAGTTTCAAAATAATTCTATATAGAAAGAAGGCTAAAGAGGAGCATCAATAGTACCTGAACTTTTCTTAGAATCCAGGGATCCTGATGTCCCGGAATTTCTGTCCTATTTTTATTTTAAAAATTGAAATAAGCCTTGTTTAGAAATATGAGTAACCTCTGACTTGACAAAACAGTGAACATTGTGTAAATTTATTAAAGATAATAAAATGAAGACACTGAAGGCCAGACTACTGTCTAAAGAAAGCTGGATCGATTTCTGAAGAAAACCTTAGAAGTGTTCAAGAAGATGGACACAAAACTCGAAGCATGCAGTAAATAAGAAGCAATATTTCAATGTCCTCATGAACAAACCACAGAGCTATCTTTAAGATCTGGGCTGCTGGATATAACGTATACATTTTCTGGACTTTACCACTCACAGCATCCCGCAGAACTGCCAGAGTCTCCTGTTGTAGATGCCAGATCAGGTATCTTTTTCTGAACTGAAGAATCAATAACCCCGGCCCTACTCCTCATTGTCCGTGGATAAAAATAACTATGCATAAGATTGGACCCATGAGTAAGAAGGCAATGATTAGAGTACACCTATCTATCATCCATGTTTTTGAACAATTAAAAAAAAATCAACTTGACATTGGGTATTATTTCTTTAAAATATCATCATTTATAACAATATCACTATAAGTTAATATGTTCTAATTTCAAAATAACTAACTTTCAATTTGAACTTTTGGAAGACAACCTATTCCTAAGTCTAAGTTCATCTTTGAAATAAAATAAACAAAATGCATTCCTTTCTAAAAACCTTGAAATACTTATTTAACCCTAGCCTCGGTAATAAAATAGTATGTGCACTTTACATGAATTGTAGGCTCTGACCCACATTAAGCAGTATATCCTTTCCATGGTCTTTATGAAGAAAAAATCTATAAAATTACTTGTAATAAGACTTTCTGAACTCAAGACAGCACAATATATAGGACCATTTTCACTGAACTCTTGACACCGGCCATAAATGCATTAGTATCTCCATTTACTTCATAAAACTATCATTTACATTTATATTACACTTTTAAAAGATATTTGTTATAATAAATGGGCTTCTTTCCTGCTAGTTTTAAACCAGGTACAGCAACACTGAATTTTTATACATATTGCTCTTCACCTTTCTCTAACTATGGGTAAATGTAAAATTTGGACCTACAACTTATGCTAAATACAGTGGCTACTTAAGAAGTTGATTTAAACTTATACATACATATGTCTCCTTTTAGATTGTAAAGCCACACAGCGCTGGAGAATGATGCTTGATTCAGTTCAGCATTTCAGGGCACTATGTAAGTGGGAGATTGATTTAAATAAAGATTTAAAGCAATAACTCCTATGGGGGTGAAAGTGAGGACACTGAGAGAAGGCAGGGCAGAAAGAACATTTCTGTGAAATAATGTCTCAAATGTGGCCTCTTCTGGAAAACCTTTTCTTGCTCTTTAAACCACTTATTTGACCTTTGTCATATAGTGTCATTTTCATACCACTATTTATAGTGCATTCAGCATTATTTTGGCATGGTCTATTCTCATTTCTTTCTCTTTCTTAAAACTATAAGATCCTTCAAGTTTAAGAATAGATCCACTCATCTTTATGTTTCCAGGACTTACTGTACAGAACAATACACACTGTGCACTCAATAAGTATGGAAAGAACGAATTAAAAAATGCCACTTGAGACAAGATGATAATGTAAAGAAAAATAATAGCAGGTGAACTGAAGATATGAATCATCCAGGAGCCAATTATAGAAATCATAACCTGCACAATATATTGTCCACAGTTTCAAAGTGATAAGTCCTTTGGAAAGGAGAAAAGGCTTCTCCCCAGGTTTGGTGTTTATACTTTTTCTTGGGGCACAGAAGAAGATCATGAGAATTGCTGTCCTGCATTGCAAAGAACAATACTACATAGCCTTGCATCTTTCCTACTTTTGTACAATGAAGCTCCCTAGTTTTCATGATAAAGTTAGTTAGGGCCACAAAGCCCATTCCTCCAAATCTAGCCTCATATCCCACCAGCCACTCTGTCATATAAGGCCTTTGGTTAAATCAGAACAACTGCTGGCATTTTCTCAGATTTGGCATGAGCGCTCATGACCAAGTTTTACATATGCTGCAAAATCTGCCTGCAGAATAATCCCACAGAGGCCATTTCACTTAACTACCTCCTATGAGTCCTTCATAAATGGGTCAGTTCCGATCCCCTCCTGTAGAACACATTTCTTGACCTTCCAGGGAGTTTAAAATGTCCCTTCTCAGACTTCCAGGAGCATTCTAAAAGTATATTTTTAGGTTGTTCAGAAGAAGCATAAGTGGCTATGCAGAGCCTTGGTTTTGGAGACAGACAGATCTGGACTCAAATCCTAACTCTGACACCTTAAAACTGCGACCTTCAACATGGTACCTCTTGTGTTTAGTAACTTTGTACAAAATTAAGAAGCTAATGCCTACTTCTCTGGGATAGTTTTAGAAAAAATGACAATATGTATGCTAAACATAGGCAAGGATGGACAAATTCCTGGCATCTAAAAATTCTAATTTTTAATGTATTATTACTCCTGCTGTTTTTTTTTTTTATTATTATTATGATGGGTTGAATCATACCGTATTACAATTCTGACTTACTTAATGTCTTCTACATTGAACTTGAGGATAGAGATATTATTCCATTTTATATCCCAATGTCGAGTTCACTTGACACATGGCAAGCATTCAATAAGCTTTTGTTGATTTAATGAACACATTAAAATAACAATAGTAAACATGCCTTCTTTATCTCTTTTCCTAATATATGTTTTTATACCATTAGTGACAAAAAAAAATGTACCATCTTCTTTAGTATAACAAAAGAAGAAGAAAGAAAATGTATCTATGCTTTCAAATAATTTACAATTCACTGAGGAAAGAATAAGCAATTAGCTATATTTAGCTTTTAGCAAACATCATTTTATAAAAGTGGAGAGGAAGAAAGCAGGTACAGCTAAAGAAATTTCTCAACCACTAAGTGTTTTAAGAAAGAAAAGGTACTTATTTCATAAGGCAATATTTCCAGATAGACACAAGGTCCATAGAAGAATAAATCTTTTTAGTTTTATCTATTCAATTGATCTTTTTTCCGTCAAAGATGGCTTATGTTAATAAGTGTGTCTGTGTCTGTGTGTGTCTCTAAATGGTTTCTTAAAATCATATTTTACTTACTTCCTCTGGCAAGTGTGAAATAGGAGATGGCTGAATGTATTTAGGTTTAGAATGCTCTATTTTGAGTAAATGACATAAAATTTTGTTCTCATCTGCAGTTTTTCCCTTTTTAATTCTATAGTTGCTAAACCTAAAGTCAGTAGGTAAGATAAATCATTTAAACTATTTAGACACTGAAGCTTTCTTTTAATGGGTAGCCTTAGGCACAAATGAACCAATTAAAATGAGCTCTCGCTGTGGATGTTGCTACTTCGGTAGGGAGGAACCAATGAGCAAGGGGGTCCTGACTTCTAGTATCTTAAGAGGGACAAAAATTCCTATAAGGGAATTGTGCCCTGGTTACAGGCTGGGCCTGCTGTGGTTTGCATATTGCTCATTTGGGTGATGTTTTATGACTGAATCAATTTGTTGGCTTCTCTCTAAATTAGTAGCCTGATGGTAGAGATACAGCCATGGCTCAATCTCAACCTACCTATCTTGAGGTCAAACTCTAGAACATCCAAGTATATCCTGACTTGGTACTGAGGATGAAGGTTGCGGATTTGGATTGTTGATGTCCTTACTTCATTTTGTCTGTTTGCTTGTTTGTTTGAAGACTCTCCTAATAAACATGTTCAGATTTTAAGAACATGGAGGCTATTAAAGATTCAGTATGCTGATGTGACTCGATTAGGGAGGATTGTGAAGTGTTTTTCCTCCCTAGTTTCTTTAGCTAGCTGAAAAACTATATAGAATATCTTTTTATATTAGTATTTTCTTTCCTATACTCTTCCAGCAGGATTTTTGTATAATGGTTTGTCTTCTAGGACATACAACCCATACCATGGCGCAGCAACTTTTCAAAGAATATTACAACCACAGGTGCTGTTCTCAGTCTTCTTCCCCAGAAATAGCAAGGTCTAAGACATAAATATATCTGTATTTTACAACATGCGATTTGCAAAGTTGCAAACCACATGCTGTAAAATAGATTTCTCAGCTTCAAAACAGACTTTCCTGCAACAAAACAACCAATTTACAAAAAGTCATTTGCACTTCTTCAAGTTTCCAGACAGTGTGTCAGGGCTACAGCCACGGTCTTACCTTCGATAATTATTGGTAGCAACAAAGTTGGAAACAGGGGAATCGTGAAGCAGCACAATAAATAGAGTACTTTTTAGACTGGTGTCAACATTTGGGCTAACAAATGATGTTTTCTTCAGCTTGCGTTCTCAGAGAATGTAGACTGTTAGGTCACTTAAGGAATAAAAGATGGTTTGAACTGAGAAGTCATAAACCTAACCAGTCAATCATCTAGAATTTCACAAATTACATTCCAGCACTCAGAGTGTGTCGGACCTAAAGACTTTAAATGAAATAGTTCTCACCTCGCTCTCTTCCTTACCATTTCTACTACTACATCTTAATTCGGTGATTGTCTCTTACTTTTTCTTGACCCAACTACTAAACCAGTCTTCTCACTGGTTTTGTCTCTCTAAAATCTGTTTTTCACATATATGCCAGGGTGATCTATTTACTCAAAATTGATTAGAGACTTAAATTTAAGACCTGAAACTAAATGCTTAGGAAGAAAACGTAGAAGGTAAGCTCCTTGACAATGGAGGTCTTGGCAATGATTATTTTAGATTTGACACCAGAAGCAACAGCAGCAACAGCAAAAATAAGCAACTGAGACTTTATCAAACTAAAAAGTCTTCTGCACAGCAAAGGAAACCATCAACAGAATGAAATGGCAGCATATGGAATGGGAGAAAATATTTATGAATCAAATATTTGGTAAGGGATTAATATGCAACATGTATATTAAAAATATGGGCAGAGGAAGTAAATTGACATTTTACCAAAGAAGACATACAGATGCCAAAGAGGTACATGAAAAGGTGTTCAACATCACTCGTCATTAAGGAAATACAAATCTAAACTACAATGGGATATCTCCTCATATCTGATAGAATGGCTATCATCAAAAAGACAAGAAATAACAAGTGTTGATGAGGATGTGGAGAAAAGGGAATCCGCATGCACTGTTAGTAGGAATAAGTTGGTACAGCCACTATAGAAAATAGTATGGTGGCACCTGGGTGGCTCAGTCATTAAGCGTTTGCCTTTGGCTCAGTTCATGATCCCAAGGTCCTGGGATCAAGCCCCACGTTAGGCTCTTTGCTCAGTGGGGAGCCTGCTTCTCCCTCTGCCTCTGTCTGCTGCTCCCTTTGCTTGTGCTCTCTCTCTCTCTGTCAAATAAATAAATAAAATATTAAAGAAAACAGTACAGAGTTTCATCAAAAATTTAAAAATAGAACTACCATATGATTTAACAATCCTACTTTTGGGTATATATCCCAAAGAAATGAAAACAAGACCTCAAAAAGATGTTGGCACTCCCATGATCATTATAGCATTATTCAAAATAGCCAAGATATTGAAACAGACTAAGTGTCCATCAATGGATATTTGGATAAAGAAGATGTGAGACATAGATAGATGATGATAGATAGATAGATAGATAGATAGATAGATAGATAGATAGATAGATAGAT
>NW_023270454.1:14694678-14775759 GCF_011800145.1 Mirounga leonina
GATAGATAGATAGATAGATAGATAGATAGATAGATAGATAGATAGATCTGAATATTATTCAGCCATGAGAAAGTAAGAAATCCATTTCCAGGGGCACCTGGGTGGCTCAGATGGTTAAGCGTCTGCCTTCGGCTCAGGTCATGATCCCAGGGTCCTGGGATCGAGTCCCGCATCGGGTTCCCTGCTCCTTGGGAGCCTGCTTCTCCCTCTGCTTCTCTCTCTCTCTGTGTCTCTCATGAATAAATAAATAAAATCTTTAAAAAAAAAATCCATTTCCATTTGCAATAACATGGATGGACTTTCGATCTTGAAAGCATTATGCTAAATGACATAAGCCAGAGAGAAAAGACAAATACTGCATGGTATCACTTAATAAATATGAATTTATTAATATATATGAATCATTATTGGTGATTTTTTCTCTTTTCATATTTCACAATGTTCAAAAGTTTTCTACTTTGAACATAACACTACTTTATAATCAGAAAAGAAAAAGATTAACATACATTATTTTTTAAAGATTTTTATTTATTTATTTGTCAGAGAGAGAGAGAGCACAAGTAGGGGGAGCAGCAGAGGGAGAGGGAGAAGCAGGCTCCCCACTGAGCAGGGAGCCCGATGTGGGACTCGATCCCAGGACCCTGGGATCATGACCTGAGCCGAAGGCAGACGCTTAACGACTGAGCCACCCAGGCGTCCCAACATATATTATTTTTTAAAAGTAAAATAAGTAAGTCAGAAATTTGAAGTCAACAATGGATAAAGACTTAATCTCGAACAGAAGTTAGCCCTTTCTATGGTTAAAAAACAAATGTTCTCAGTTGTGCACTATTAGGAAACAATAGCTGACAAGACTTCTTTGTGACAGCCTCTGCATTTGCTTTATGTTGTTGGTTATTTCTTTCATTAAAAATAGGTAAGTTCCTTTGAAATTTTCTGCCCTTAGTTGAAATAACAATTTTGCTGGTTCTTAATGGCAGAAACAACACCTTATTGATATTTATGTCCCAAGTACCCAGCATAGTGCTTAACTTACAAAGAAGTCTTGAAATATATCTAGACTAAATGGATGGACTGATTTTCTGGCTATGGTTTCAGTCACAAGTGAGGTATCTACTGAGGTGTGACATGACTAATGTATGATATAAAATCGTGAGATGGAGTATTTTCAGTTTTTATGTTGAATTGCTAAGTGTCACATAGAGTAAGGAATCTTTTGAATAATCCAGGTACTTACTGAGAACTGCTTATAAATTTTAACTATGGATGATTCTGGTTATTCATGTTGGTTGTGTTTTATAAATTTACTGTGAACACTGAGTTAACCAATACTGAGCCCTTGCTCCCAGGGGAAATATAATGTTAGGTTCCTGCGAATCTCTGATCACAACATTTTTTTTTCTTTTTTCTTTTCTTACAACATTTTCATCAACTGATCAATACATAACCTTGTTTTATGTGTGTTTCCACCTAAAGACATCTTATATATTTAATATATACTTCTCACAAATAATAAATTATATGTAGTATTTCTTTATAATAAACATTTGCTGAGAAAGGTTTACCATTTTTCTTTTTTGGGGGGAGGGGGTTACCATTTTTCTGATCCTGACTTTCAACTTCACAACAATTCTATTACACTTATTTTTTTTTTTTTATTATTGTCATCTCATGAACGTACAAAGTTAGCTACTGTTCCACCTTTCCATAGCTGCTTCTTGCAGTAGAGATGCTTATTTATCACTTCCTGGGCCAGCCTCACAGTGTTCAACGATTTTCCTTTTCCTTTTTCTGGATGTATTCATTGTGGATTTATTAACATTGAACTCATGGCACCATAACACCTGACTGAAAGAAGCACAACTTTTTTTTTTTTTTTTATGTTAGTCACCATACAGTACATCATACAGTACATCCATCAATGGATATTTGGTTTTTGAGGTAGTGTTCCATGATGCATTGTTTGCATATAACACCCGGTGCTCCATGCAATACCTGCCCTCCTTAATACCCATCACCGGGCTAACCCATCCCCCCACCACCCTCCCCTCTAAAACCCTCAGTTTGTTTCTCGGAGTCCATAGTCTCTCAAGGTTCGTCTCCCCCTCCAATTTCCATTATCTATCTAGCACCACTTGTTTTTGCATTTTTGTGCTTTTGGCTGGTGATTTCACTGTTTACAGTGCCCCCATGCATAGTGATGAAGTGCTATTTAGTGTTTCTAAGTGTAAAAAGGTGGTACTGTGCCTTACGGAGAAAACAAGTGTGTTAGATGTGCTTCTTTCACATCTATCTATCTATCTGCTAGTAGATTACAGAAAGACACTTGCTTACAGTATGAAAGCTGAAGGCAGAACGGCACCTTGTTGGACCTCAGGAGGGAGTAGAGTGACTCAAACATTTTACAGCTCTCTACCTGTACATATTCATATCAGGTGTGATATGAAATCACAGTGAGTATTAATTTGGGGGTGGCAAATAAATTTTAGTGAGTAGATAACTTCACAAATATGAAATCTACAAATAATGATCAACTGTATAATACTCTCTTGATTTATAGAACACCAAAATAGATGGCTTGCAGTATTTTCCTATTGTGTCCTTGTTCTAATTTCTGATCTGTAAATGAAAGCCCAAAGTATTACTAATAATGGTGGCTGATGCTTATTATATGCCATTATGTTAAATTACTGAGATTCATCATCTAATTTCCTCCTCACAGCAAATGTTATGAGATTATTATAATTTTACTCTTATGTCGTAGGTGATAAAAGATTCAAAGAGGTTAAGGACATTACTTAAGACTATACAGTGAGGAAATGGTCGATCAACATTAGAAAGCAGGTCAAGTGACTCAGAGTAAGTACTTTCTATACTTTCATGTTTTGGAAGTTCTATTTAAAATATTGGATATGAAGAAAATTGTCCATAAGGGAAGAAAGGCAAGCAATTCTTTATCTACCACTTTAATTGAAATAACATTAATTCTTTTTACTTTTGGGTTCTTAAAGTATGACAAGATGATCTTAAACTCACTCAGAAAAATGTACTAGCTAAAATACCCCCGACAATTTTGGACTCAAATGATAAGTGTGTACTAGCTGTCCAGGATATTACAATATAGCTTAGGGCTGTATTAATTAAAACAACATGTAATTGATTCACAGATGATATTGCAGTTTGGGACTCAACCAGTGTACATGGTTAATATACATGTAAAGGTAGTATTTCCAATAAGTGCAGGAAAAAATGAATAAATGATTTTGGCCTAGGTGGGTGGCCATTTGATGCAAAAATAAATTTTAATCCCCAAATCACACCTTACATAAAAATAAATTAAGATGGAACACATATTTAATTGTCAATACATAAATCATAAAATACGAGAAGAAAATTTGGAAAAATTTTTAGATCTTAGAATGAAACATCATCTCTAAATATGATTCAAAACCCCAAAATTATTAAATATATTGACAACTAAAAAGATAAAAATTCATGCATTAATATAATTCTAATGAGAAACTAATAAAAATATTTTTATATAAAACTCCATATAAATAAGTAAGAGGGGCACCTGGGTGGCTCAGTTGGTTAAGTGTCTGCCTTTGGCTCAGGTTATGTTCTCTGGGTCCTGGGATTGAGCCCTGCTTTGGGCTCCCTGATCAGCGGGGAGTCTGCTTCTCCCTCTCCTTTTGCCCCTCCCTCCCCGCTTGTGCTTTCTCTCAAATAAATAAATAAAATATTTTAAAAAAATAAGTAAGAAAGGGATCAAAAAACATAATATTTTTAAAAAATATGGTTACCTATTCATGCATTAAGATAATTCAAATGAGAAACTGATAAAAATATTTTCATACAAAAATCCATATAAATCAGTAAGAAAGGGATCAAAACCATATATTTTCTTTAAAAATATGGTTACCTTTCACATTCACATAGAATAAGTATAATTGATTCCTAAGAAAATTATGCTCATCAAAGGTCACATGAAGGGAAATGTAAACTTAAACAATTTGGTACTTTTAAAAATCAGTCTTGGTAATGATCTGATTTTGATAACATGCTTATTGAAGAGCTTGTAGGAAGCAGGGTTACCTCTAGTATTGCTGGTGGGTCTAAACATTGATTTTTCTAGGTGCTAAAGATATAGTATATAAAAAAAATCTCTGCAAAATCCATATCTTCTTGAGCCTGAAGGATCTGACAGACAACAAAAAAGATAGTATGTCTGATATATTGCATATTTGATAGTTATAGGTAAAATGGAGAAAAACAAAGTTAGGAAAGGGGATATTGAGTGCTAAGAGGGGAGTGTTATATTTTTAAATAAGTGAAAGGAGAGGCCTCACTGAGTTGGTAACATTTAATGAACTTCCTGAAAGAGATGAGGGAGAAAGCCCTATGGATAACAGAAGACAGCTCAAGGGAGAAGACTCAGTAAGTATAAATGCCCTGAGAATTTTATTTGGCATTTTAAGGAAACATCAAGGAAGCTGGTATAGCCAGTGTTGAGTGAAAACAGCAGTTTATTAAGAGATATGGTCAGAGAGATACGAATAGCAGATAATGTTGTAAATAATTTTAATGACTTCGTGAAGGTGAGAAAACATATAAGGGTACTGAAAAATGGCTTACTCTACCTTTTATTTAAAAAGGATCACTTTTGGGGCACCTGGGTGGCATAGTTAAGCATCCGCCTTCATCTCAGATCATGATTTTAGGGTCTTTGGATTGAGCCCCACGTTGGGCTCCCTGCTCAGAGCAGAGTCTGCTTCTCTCTCTCCCTCTGCCCCTCTTCTCACTTGTGCTCTCTCTCCCTCTCAAATAAATAAATAAAATCTTTAAAAAAATGATCACTTTGGCCATAGAGAGTCAGGCCAGTTAATAAGCTATTGTAATGATAATCCATATGAGAGGAAATCATGATTTAGTCAAGGTAGATTGTAGTGAATGTGGAGCGTAGTGGTCCAACATCAGATGTATTTTGAATGTGAAGTTGACAGAATTCCTGAAAAATCAAAGATGGACTTAAAAGTAAGAAAGACACCTCACTAAAGAAGATCTATAGATGGCAAATAAATATACAAAAAGATGCTCATCATTTTGTCATTGAAGAATTACAAATTAAAACAACAAAGTACGACTATAAACTGATTTATTAGAATGGCCTAAATCCAAAACACTGACAATACCAAATGCTGACAAGATTGTGGAGCAATGATAACTTGCATTTATTGCTGGTGGAGATGCAAATGGCACAGCCAATTAGAAGACAGTTTGGCAGTTTCTTATGAAATTAAACATGGGCTTTACCCTATGATCCCAGCAATTGTACTCCTTGGTATATACTCAAAGGAGTTAAAAAGTATGTACATAAACACTTGCACATGGATATTTATACCAGCTTTATTCACAACCACCAAAAATTGGAAACAACCAAAATGCCCTTTGGTAGGTGAATGGATAAACTATGGTACACCTAGACAGTGGACTATTATTCACACTAAAATGAAATGAGCTATCAATCTATGAAAGAACACAGAATGCATATCACCTAGAAATAACTTAAACTTAATAACTTAAATATCACTTAATGAAAGAGGCCAATATAAAAACACTCTATATATTTTCCAACATTGAGACAGATATTCTGGAAAAATGAAACTATGGAGACAATAACAAAATCAGTGATTTCCAGGAGTTAGGGAAGAGGAAAGGATGAGTTATGAGAGTACAGAGGATTTTTAGGGTAGTTAAACAATTTTGTATGATACTGTAATGACAAATACATGTCATTATACATTTGCAAGACCCATAGAATGTATAACACCAAGAGTGAACCATAATGTAAACTATAGACTCTGGGTGATAATGATGTACCAATGTAGGTTTATCAATTATAACAAATATGCCACTCTGGTGCAGGATTTGATGGGGGTAGGAAGCTATGGGTGTATAGGGGCAAGGGATATTATGGAAATTCTCTGCACCTTCTTCTCAATTTTGGTGTGATCTTAAAACTGCTCTGAAAAAATAAAACCTAAAAAGTAGAAACGTTACAGATGAAATTAAATTTTTTTAGCTCAGCATTCAACCACTGGGCACAGGGGGTTGATTTACTGAGATAAGTCTGTAGAAGAAGTTTTTGTTTCCTGATTTGTATGCCTGTTTTATTTGGATTGATTCTGTTTGGTTTGGAAAAAGGAAAACAGGATTCTGGGATTTGGATATACTAAATTTGAGATGAACATTAGAAATCTAAATAGAGATGTAGGAAATTGGAAATACATTTTTGAAATCCAAGAGAATGTTCAGGGTTGAATATAAAAAATTAGTTATCACTGAGTATGCATAGTATTTGAAGCCATGAGCTGGATGTGATTAATAAGGGAGTAGTATAAATAAAAATGGAAGACAATCAATGACTGAGCCTTGGAGAATGCTGATAGTAAAAGGTCAGAGAGAAGAGGAAGAGCAAACAAAGGAGAGTGAGAAGTAAACAACCAGTAAATTGCCAGGAATACAAATACAATAAGTTTGAAGTCAACTGAAAAATGTGTTCCTAGGATGATGGGCTAATTTGTGCCAAATGCTGCTGATGGGTCAAATAAGACAAGGATGAGAATTGGCTACTAAATTTAATAATGTGGAGGTCATTGTTGACCTTGATAAGAATAGTCTCTGTGTACTATTGCAACAAAAACTTAATTGGAGTGGGTTCAGAAAAAGTGAAGAAAGAAAACTTGAGAAATTTTACTTTGAAGGGGCCAAAGAAATCAATGGAAACTGGAGGAGCAAGTGTGATCAAGAAAGGGTTTTTAAAGGAAAACTTTAAAGGAAATTACAAAATTATGCCACTGTATTGATGGGCAATCTAAAAGGAAGGGAAATAATGACAGATTTACAGAAGAGATGGGGTTAACCTGAGTTTGGAGCATGGGTATTTATTCATAGTCATAGCAGAGAAGGTAGAGCATTTGGGCACAGATGTAGGTAGATGGGTAGATGTGAGAGTATGCAGAATTTTTTTTCTGATTCTTTTCCTTGTCTCAGTAAAGTAATAAGCAAGGCTATAACCTGAGAGTTAATATAGAGAAAGTGAAACAGTATGAAAAGAGAAAAGGAGGTATAAAGTAGTGGTAAAAGAAAATGACAGAATGATTACTTAATGCCAGGCAACACTAATGTCCCATTTGAGGTTAGTGATCATGAATTTAAAATGGGACCTGTCAACACGTTGCGATTTTTTCTTTAGCTGCACTGACAGAGGTGCAGAGTAAGCAAAAGTTGGATTTAACAAGTATTGGGGTTTTGTCAAGTGAATAAATTATTAATTGAGGGAAGGATACGATGGTTGAGAGTATATGAAAAACAAAAACATAAATGATGGTCCAAAGAAGTTACACAGGGAAATATGGGAATGGGAACATGATTGAGGTTAGGGGTTGTGAAAAATGCTATGATCAATGAATTCTAGGTTTTAGTGGGGCCCAAGTTCCCTGGAAGCAGAAGAAAACAGGAAGTGAGCTGGAAGTAGGAGTTAAATGGTTGAAATTGAGGTTATAAAGGGTTTGCAGTTACAGATAATGATATGGTCTATAATAATAGTATGGTCATAAGAATGAGTGAGAGTAGAGGTCATTGTCCTGGAGGACAAACATCAGGGAACTGAAGACAGAAACCAAGACATTAAAAGAAGATTGATGGGAAGAAGTGAGGAGGGAAGCGAGATACGCAATACCATCCTTTCTGTCATTGCATACCTGTCATACTTAATGGCCTTTGAGTCTATCAGATGGAAAACAAACCATGATGTTTAATGAGAATCCTGGGATTTAGACCTAGGTCAATAGGCAGTAGAAGAACAAGGTACTATAAAATGACACGAATCCTAAAACCTGGAAATGAGAAATCCTGGATAAACTTAGATGAGGGTGAGAGTCTGTGTGATTTAGTATGATTATTACATACTCTCAAGAGATCTGACCCTTTTAAGACTTTAAGTTTCAATAGTAAGAAAAGTATGATATGACTACTTTGAAAAGAGAACCTGATTCCCAGGAAGAGAGGAAGCTAGGGCAGGTCTTTGGCTAAAGGGGCAATAAGACACATTTTGTTTGGGAAGCATAACACAGTTTGTTATTTTTTTCTTTTTCTTTTCTTTTGAATTGTCTTTGAATATATTTTGGGTTAAGCAGAAAGTTCCCTCTCTAGATTGGTCCCTATCATTTCCCATTATCTTAGACCACCAAGCCTCACAATTACACAGTGCCACATATTCATGGTACATGACTACAAAGATTTGAGGGTTGACTCCTGCCCAGTACAAAGGAAGTGCTAACCCACTGTGCGTGATTCAGAACTTACCTTGCAATTCTTTTTTTTCTTTTTTCTTTTATTTATTTATTTGAGAGAGAGAGAGAGAACTCACAAGCAGGGGGCACAGCAGGCAGAGGGAGAGTGAGAAGCAGGTCCCCCGTGTAGCTGGGATCCCGATGTGGGGCTCGATGCAGGGCTTGATCCCGGGACCCTGGGATCATGACCTGAGCTGAATACAGACATTTAACCGACTGAGGCCACCCAAGTGCCCCTTACCTTTCAATTTTGTTCAGTTGTACGCACCATGCTTTAATGACCTCGAGCAAACTTCAAAAACGTTATGTTCAGCTAAAGAGGCCAGATGCAAATGAAGACAAACTGTGTGATGTCATTGTTATGAAATGTCAGTGTAGGGGACAGAAGTCATAATAATGTTTATTCATGGGGAAGATGGTGTATATTGATTGGAAAGTCACAAACAAAATATCTGGGTTGATGGAATTGCTCTATATATAGATTTGGGTGGTGGTCCCATGAGTGTACACATACATATAAGATGTAATATGTAAGGCTGTGCAAATAAGATTGGTGTAGTTCATTATATATAAAGTGCTGAAAAAAATTCATATAAAACACTGTGAAATAGCACAGTAGGACAACTAGATTGAAAACAGACCAAGTAAAATGCACCTCCTTCCCATCACTCACACATAAAACAAATAAGTACAAAGAAAAAAGGAGGAACCTGGGGGAAATAAGCTGAAAGCTGATTATTGGGGTGATTATGATAATTTTCAAGTATTTAAGCAACAATAACAACAACAACAGGTTTGTCATGACGAGGAGAGAATAAACCTATTGTTCTTTACAGCCGTTAGAATACAAGTAAAATCTGTGGGTAAAAGCCAGAAGAAAAAGATTCCACTTCATTAAGGAAGAATGTCCTAAAAATATTAACTGTCCATGGATAAGGTAGTTTTACATTTGAGCATTGATTTTCAAGTATTTTCTCCAGAAAATTAATTAATTTTCAGAACTATTTGTTTCAGTGAAAACTAGCATAGGAGGTCAACTTTTGAAAAATGGAAGTTGCAGTGGCTGAAGAGGGGTCTAGACATTTGTCTCCTTTCCCACCATCAAATGACTCCTTGGGGGACATCAAAGAGCAAAGATGTACAACTGTTTACTATAACATTACAGGAGGAATTCAAACATCTGATTTGTGCTTGAACTAGATGGTTCTTTTATCCCATATTCTATTTGTCTTTGACTTTGGCTACTTATGTTAAAGCATCTGGTGATCACAGTGTTCTTTTTTATATATGTATACAGTAATAAAAGATGCTATAGCCTTCTAATTCATAATGTTCACCTTGAAGAAAATGGGCAAATTAAAATTATGCATATGATTATAGACTACTAGTAACAGAAAGAGATTATCACTTCCCTGAATAACCAAACACATGGCAAATTAGTAGAATGTAGATATGGAGAAAGATTGGCAGGATCACAGCCCGAATGCCCTGGATAAACAGTCTAGTGTGAAGGTGTTGAACTTATGGCTTTCTCAGAAAACCAAAAGGAGACCTCTAATTTCACATGGTGAAAGGATGGAAGGGTAATCCTCAAGTTTGGATGAAAGCTTTGGTGCAACTATAATTTACTTTTACAGATAGTTCTTCCATAATCTCATACTACTTTCATTTCTAGTTTCTTTTAAAGAAGAATGAAAAAAGATATTTGCTAACTATATCTTCAGATGCTTTTCTAAGTTAAAATAAAGCCACTATTTGTATGACATATAAAATAATTAATATGAGGGACGCCTGGGTGGCTCAGTTGTTAAGCATCTGCCTTCGGCTCAGGTCATGATCCCAGGGTACTGGGATTGAGTCCCACATCGGGCTCTTTGCTCAGTGAGGAGCCTGCTTCTCCCTCTCCCTCTGCTGCTCCCCCTGCTTGTGCTCTCTCTCTCTCTCTGACAAATAAATAAATAAAAATCTTTAAAAAAATAAAATAAAATAATACGATATATTACACAAAAATAATAATTATGAATGATACATGTTTTGGAGTCTATACTAGCTTCTTGGAAAAATATTTCCTTCAAAGAGATTATATGTTATTAGTAACAGAGTTATTAGCATTATGCTAGAATGGGATAGAGCCATAAGGATCTCATTCAGTCCCATAGCTTTAATTACCTATTATTTGTTAATGGTCCCAATTTTCTATTATAATTCTCAATCTTGAATACCTCACAGATCCTAACTCCAGAACTACAAGTGCCAGAAAATTCTATCTGGATTTTTGACAGCATCTTCAAGACAGAATATCTTAATTAAGCTCATGCTCTTTCTTTCCCATCTGCTCTTCAGGGAATCTGTTTATCTGTTGGTTATTTCTTGATGAATCATACTTGCAGATACCCAAGCCAGTCATTTTGGCACTCTGTGGGCAACAGAGAACCACCAGAGTTTTGAGCAGAAAGTGAATTTGAAATTAGTGCATAGATCTAACCGAGGAATCCAAGGGTTTATAAGCTAGAGGTATAGAAGAGGTAGAGATCAATCAGCAACCTATTACAGTAATAGACACAATTTTAGCAAATGTCAGGGAACAAGAGGAGTTGCCTAATCCAAGGGCTCAGGAATTAATTATTTTATTTTTAAAAAGCAACTAATATATAAAGTATTTACTACATTTATAAAGGATGCTTCTAAAGATGGACCTTACATATAGAGCTGTGTTGTAACAAATACTTAATGCTTAAAAGGTGAACAGAACAACAGATAATTTGGAAGACAAAATATGAAAGTGAAAAATAAAAACCAGGGGATTTGATGACACAAAAATGAGATCAGAAATTATACCAAGAACAATGGAATTCAATATATTAAGCCAGTGGTTCAACTTTTCTCTTACTATGTGCTTGGCTCAGTTATTTCGGAAAGATCATGTTACTAACAACCTTTTTTTTTTTTCTCCTTTGTGATTGCATCTATCATCACCTGATATTAAGAATATGTTTTATTTTCTTTGTTTTCTTTTCTTTAGGTATTTGCTGAAATAAGAAGGCACATTGTTCTCCATATTATTGGACTAGGCAGGAGAAGAGAAAGAATGAAATTTATCACCCATTAAAAAGACATCTCTATGTTCAGGAAATCCCAAGATTTCTTGCATCTATCATTTAGTCATATATGTATATATACAGACATATGTATATATACTTTTTTAAAGATTTTTATTTATTTATTTGAGACAGAAAGAGCACGAGGATTGGGGCGGGGCAGAGGGGGAGGGAGAAACAGACACCCTGCTGAGCAGGGCGCCTGATGCAAGGGCTGGATCCCAGGACCCTGAGATCATGACCTGAGCTGAAGGCAGACACTTAACCAACTGAGCCACCCCGGTGCCCCTATATTTATACATAATTATATTTATACATATATTTATATTAATATACATAGATATATTTACATTTATACTTATATGCTGATAAAATTTTCTTAATTAGGAGATTTAAGTAGCCATTTTGTGATATAATAAAGATATAATAAAGATAATCATTGGATACATTGTTATCAATAGAAAATAATTGGATAAATGAGTTAATTTGATTTAATTAAGTGGTCAGCATCCTCAGCTCAAAATTCTAGAAAACCTTTCATTACATTACAGTCAATATTAGTGAAATTTCCAATTGGAATGCATAATAAATAAATAATGGCTCAATTCATCATTGTTAAAACTAAACTATATAAATCTATTCAAAGTGGATCTAGCAGCATGTAGAACAGGAACACGTAGAGCGTGATTAAAAAGACACTCCAACCCTTACTGATTTAATGGCAGGACTTAATTTTACTTTACCAATTCTGCAATCTAAATTTCAGATCATAAGAAAAAAGGAAGATAAATGAAATTCAATAATATCTGTTGTAAATAGCTACATATATATGTATATATATGTGTATATATGTGTGTGTGTATATATATATACATATATACATATATATACATATTTTTTTCTCATGGTACCAGAATGGTTCTGTATGCTTCTTCATAAAGCTATTTAATTAAATCTGTGTTGTGGTAGGAGCATAAGCTTGTATTAGAGTATTTTAACATTAATGAGGTGAATTTTAGTAACACAGCTCTAGTTTTAACACTCCTCCCTGTTTCATCTCACAAAAATAATTCTAATTTCTTAAAGATACTAGTGTCAATATTGCCACAGCTTAAAGATACTAGTAAATGCTGACACTCATATATTGTGACATATAAAAAGTGTGAGCTGATTAATTTACTTGCGTGGGTTTTTGCTTCTGATCATTTTTGGAATTCATATTACAGTTGACATCATTTTATTTTTTCTCCGAAACTTAGAAATAAAACTTTTATAATGATTTTGGGATTTTGATTCTTCATCAGGCCATTTTTTTGGTCGGTCAGTTTCTACAGGTCATTTCACTTTAGTCAAGGAATCCATCAATCTCGATCTCTCCCTCTTTGCCCCCCTTTCCTTCTCCCATCCCTATCCTCTTTGCCCTCTTTGTCTTCAAGATCTGCAATAGTTTTCTGTGTCAGCTCCATCAGACAAATTCCTTTCTCAGTGCCAAGTTCTAAGGACTAGCTTCAGTAAAGGATAATCTTATTATCAGCTTCCTTTAATATATTTTTTTCTCTCTTTCATTTCACAGAGCCATTTTTTCTTTTTTCTTCAAACAAATCATATTCATATTAAGTGGTGAGAAAATCTATAAAATAAAATTTTATGTCTACCAGTTTTTTCACTAATACATTGCTTGTTTAAAAAAAAAATGTTTCGGGCGCCTGGGTGGCTCAGTCGGTTAAGTGACTGCCTTTGGCTCAGGTCATGATCCCGGAGTCCTGGGATCGAGTCCTGCATCGGGCTCCCTGCTCAGCGGGGAGTCTGCTTCTCCCTCTGCCCCTCCCCCCCTCATGCTCTCTCTATCTCATTCTCTCTCTCAAATAAATAAATAAAATAAAATAAAAGTTTCAAGCAGTGAAGTGAATGGTATGGGTTTATGTGACAAGCAAATGCATAATCTGCATCTAACTCATTTGTAGTATTCATGGGCAATATATTATTTAATCATACATTTAAAAAATATAGTGTTCTGGTCAAGTATATTTTATACTGCTCCTTTCTTAACTTACTGTAGATTATACTATTTTCCAACTTTACAGATCTATTAGAGGATTTCATTTCTTTCTGTCTCCTCCTTCTCTTTCTTCATCTTCTTTATCAACCTTCCTTCTCCCCTCCTTCCTCTTCCCCCCCTTTCTCCATCTTAATGATGCCAAGGTAAAAACCTACACCTTAGCATCAGTCACAATACAAAATTTTAAGTTAAACATAGCTAACCAGAGGAATTTGTTCAAATGATTCTGGTATAAAGACCACATGCAGTCACAATAAAACTATGGAATATGTCCACAGAGTCAAACCACCAGATCTGAGAGACAGTGTTCTGTTTCTACCAATTCTGTGACAAATATACTTTAGTTTTCATTTAATAATGATAACGTACTTTGGGGGGGAAATTGTACTGAATTCTGAGTCTTTGGAATCATCTCTCTATCTCCATTTCAGTTTTTCAAACTAAAATAAGAGTAGTTTCTGCAGAGCCTGCATTACAAAAAATTATGTTGTGAGGATAAAGGGAAGTAAAAATGATCCAAATGCATTTTGAAAAAAGATGGAATGACATATAGATTTTCCAGGATCAATGGAACAAATAATCCTCTAAGAGAATCAGCTGCTTTTAGCCTCCTTTTGGTGCGACATATATGTGGACTGATTGCAGTGCATGTGTGGGTAGATGCTATATTTTAGAGGATTTGTAATAATGATAATAAATCTCATTATATTTTATTTGATTTCCCTTTTAATCTCCCCCAACTTAAAAGAGAACTTAGGCAAATAGTCATCAGTCCCCTCATGTTTTTTACTTTTTGTATTTTCATATACATTCAAGTACACTAATTTTAACACTTAGTAATTTTCACCAGAAAAAGATCCATCTACCTAGTATACATATTTCTTAATTCTTATTTTTATCCATAAGCTATTCAGGGCTATTATTATTACTAAATTGAAAAAAACATAGAAAATAGTTTATATTTTGATATTTCAAAAGGTAGTTATATTAATAATTTGATTTCAACAATCTAGGCTAACTGAAATCATCAGCATATCATAAATGATATATGTTTAAGTAATTTACCATAAAGCATTTGCCTGAAGTGCTTTCTCAACTTCTTTAAGCCTTTACCAAATTATGGTTCTGCTTTTTACTTTTCATAAAATTTTAATGCTAGTATAGTTAACATACAGTGTTATATTAGTTTCAGGTGTACAATACAGAGATTCAAACAATTCTGTATATTACTCAGTGCTCATCAAGATAAGTGTACTCTTAGTCCCCTTCATCTATTTCATCCATCTCCTCATTAACCTCTCCTCTGGTAACCATCAGTTTGTTCTCTATAATTAAAGGTTTTTTGTTTGTTTGTTTGTTTTCTATTTTTTCTTTGTTTCTTCAATTCCATATATGAGTGAAATCACTTGTTTTCTATTTTACTTAGCATTATAATCTCTAGACCCATCCATGTTGTTGCTAATGGAAAGATTTCATTCGTTTTTATGGCTGAGTAATATTCCAATATGGTTGAGTAATATTCCATATAAAACATACATATACATACATACATTCAAATATATATAAATGGTATATATACATTATGTATACATAAATTGTATATATGTATACATATATGTGTGTGTGTGTGTGTGTGTATATATATATATATATACACACACATACCATTTCTTCTTTATCCATTTATCTATCTGTGGACACTTGGGCTGCTTCCATAATTTGGCTATTGTAAATGATGTTGCAGTAAACATAGGGGTACACGTATCTTTTTGAATTAGTGTTTTCATATTCTTTGGGTAAATACCCAGTAGTGGAATTACTGGATCATGTATGTGGTAGTTCTATTCTTAATTTTTTGAGGAACCTTCATACTGTTTTCCATAGTGGCTGCACCAGTTTGCATTCTCACCAACAGTGCAAGAGCATCCCTTTTTCTCTACATCCTAACCAACATTTGTTGTTTCTTGCTTTCTTCATTCTTGATGCAAACATTCACTTTCCTCTTTTCAAAAGGACATGGATTTATGGGTAGTTAACAAAATATATTATTCTCACAAAGCATGCATAATAACCACAGCATATTTCCTTTTCCTCATGGGTATTTATCTGTTTAAGTGACATCCTTCTCTTTAACTTTAAATGTGATGTGTTAATACCAAGTAAAATGAACAGTAGTGTCATAGTGAGAAGCCTGAACATGGCTTCAACAATAAATGTGAAAGTGTATTGTTCCAATTCATTCTGGGACTTTAACTTAAAAAAATATCTCTTAAAATAGGCTTATAATCCCTATGCATTATAAAGCACATGAAAGCTTCATAAATTATGCTTTAGATTCCATGATTTTATTTAACATTGTTGAGCATCACCAATGTGTTTGATACAAAATATCTCTCTTCCTCCCTCCCTCCTTCCTTTTTTTCCTTTCTTTCTCTTTTTTCTCTCTTTTTCTTTCTTCCTCTCTCCCTCCCTCCTTCCTTTTCCTCTATCTTTAAAACTTTGTATTTTATTTTATATTTTTAAATTTTTTTATTGTTATGTTAATCACCATACATCATTAGTTTTTGATGTAGTGTTCCATGATACATTGTTTGTGCATAACACCCAGGGCTCCATGCAAAACGTGCCCTCTTTAATACCCATCACCAGGCTAACCCATCCTCCCACCCCTCTCCCCTCTAGAACCCTCTGTTTTTCAGAGCCCATCGTCTCTCATGGTTCGTCTCCCCCTCCGATTTCTCCCTCTCATTCTTCCCCTCCTGCTATCTCCCTTTTCTTTTTTCTTAACATATATTGCACTATTTGTTTCAGAGGTACAGATCTGTGATTCAACAGTCTTTCACAATTCACAGTGCTCACCATAGCACATACCCTCCCCAGTGTCTATCACCCAGCCACCCCAACCCTCCCACACCACCCCCCACTCCAGCAACCCTGTTTGTTTCCTGAGATTAAGAATTCCTCATATCAGTGAGGTCATATGATACATGTCTTTCTCTGATTGACTTATTTCATTCAGCATAACACCCTCCAGTTCCATCCACGTTGTTGCAAATGGCAAGATCTCATTCCTTTTTATGGCTGCATAATATTCCATTGTGTATATATATATATATACACACACACACCATATCTTCTTTATCCATTCATCTGTCGATGGACATCTTGGTCTTTCCACAGTTTGGCTATTGTGGACATTGATGCTATAAACATTGGGATGCACGTACCCTTCAGAACCCTACATTTGTATCTTTGGGGTAAATACCCAGTAGTGCAATTGCTGGATCATATGGTAGCTCTATTTTCAACTTTTTGAGAAACCTCCATACTGTTTTCCAGAGTGGTTGCACCAGCTTGCATTCCCATCAACAGTGTAGGAGGGTCCCCCTTTCTCCGCATCCCCGCCAACATCTGTCATTTCCTGACTTGTTAATTTTAGCCATTCTCACTGGTGTGAGGTGGTATCTCATTGAGGTTTTGATTTGGATTTCCCTGATGCCGAGCGATGTTGAGCACTTTTTCCTGGGTCTTTGTCCATTTGGATGTCTTCTTTGGAAAAATGTTCATGTCTTCTGCTCATTTCTTGATTAGATTCTTTGTTCTTTGGGTGTTGAGTTTGATAAGTTCTTTATAGATTTTAGATACTAGCCCTTTATCTGAGATGTCATTTGCAAATATCTTCTCCTATTCTGTCCATTGTTTTTTGGTTTTGTTGACTGTTTCTTTTGCTGTGCAAAAGCTTTTTATTTTGATGAAGTCCCAATAGTTCATTTTTGCCCTTGTTTCCCTTGCCTTTGGTGATATTTCTAGGAAGAAGTTGCTGCGGCTGAGGTTGAAGAGGTTGCTGCCTGCATTCTCCTTTAGGATTTTGATGGACTCCTGTCTCACATTTAGGTCTTTCAACCATTTGGAGTCTATTTTTGTGTGTGGTGTAAGGAAATGGTCCAGTTTCATTCTTCTGCATGTGGCTGTCCAATTTTCCCAACACCATTTGTTCAAGAGACTGTCTTTTTGCCATTGGACATTCTTTCCTGCTTTGTCAAAGATTAGTTGACCCCAGAGTTGAGGATTCATTTCTGGGCTCTCTATTCTGTTCCATTGATATATGTGTCAGTTTTTGTGCCAGTACCGTACTGTCTTGATGATGACAGCTTTGTAATAGAGCTGGAAGTCCGGAATTGTGATGCTGCCAGCTTTGCTTTTCTTTTTCAACATTCGTCTGGTTATTCGGGGTCTTTTCTGGTTCCATACAAATTTTAGGATTATTTGTTCCATTTCTTTGAAAAAAGTGGATGGTATTTTGATGGGGATTGCACTGAATGTGTAGGTTGCTCTGGGTAGCATTGACATCTTCACAATATTTGTTCTTCCAATCCATGAGCATGGAACATTTTTCCATTTCTTTGTGTCTTCCTCAATTTCTTTCATGAGTATTTTATAGTTTTCTGAGTACAGATCCTTTGCCTCTTTGGTTAGATTTATTCCTAGGTATCTTATGGTTTTGGGTGCAATTGTAAATGAGATTGACTCCTTAATGTCTCTTTCTTCTGTCTGGTTGTTGGTGTATAGGAATGCCACTGATTTCTGTGCATTGATTTTATATCCTGCCACTTTACTGAATTCCTGTATGAGTTCTAGCAGTTTTGGGGTGGAGTCTTTTGGGTTTTCCACATAAAGTATTATATCATCTGCAAAAAGTGAGAGTTTGACTTCTTATTTGCCGATTCAGATGCCTTTTATTTCTTTTTGTTGTCTGATTGCTGTGGCTAGGACTTCTAATACTATGTTGAATAGCAGTGGTGATAGTGGACATCCCTGCTGCATTCCTGACCTTAGGGGGACAGCTCTCAGTTTTTCCCCATCGAGAATGATATTACCTGTGGGTTTTTCATAGATGGCTTTTATGATATTGAGGTATGTACCCTCTATCCCTATACTCTGAAGTGTTTTGATCAAGAAAGGATGCTGTACTTTGTCAAATGCTTTTTCTGCATCTATTGAGAGGATCATATGATTCTTGCTCTTTCTTTTGTTAATGTATTATATCACATTGATTGATTTGCAGATGTTGAACCAACCCTGCAGCCCAGGGATAAATCCCACTTGGTCATGGTGAATAATCCTTTGAATATACTGTTGGATCCTATTGGCTAGTATTTTGGTGAGAATTTTTGCATTCATGTTCATCAAGGATATTGGTCTGTAATTCTCCTTTTGGATGGGGTCTTTGTCTGGTTTTGGGATCAAGGTAATGGTGGCCTCATAAAATGAGTTTGGAAGTTTTCCTTCCATTTCTATTTTTTGGAACAGTTTCAGAAGATTAGGTATTAATTCTTCTTTAAGTGTTTGGTAGAATTCCCCTGGGAAGCCATCTGGCCCTGTGCTTTTGTTTGTTGGTAGATTTTTGATGACTGCTTCAATTTCCTTAGTGGTTATAGGTCTGTTCAGGTTTTCTATTTCTTCCTGGTTCAGTTTTGGTAGTTGATACATCTCTAGGAATGCATCCATTTCTTCCAGGTTATCTAATTTGCTGGCATAGAGTTGCTCATAATATGTTCTTATAATTGTTTGTATTTCTTTGGTGTTGGTTGTGATCTCTCCTCTTTCATTCATGATTTTGTTGATTTGGGTCATTTCTCTTTTCTTTTTGATAAGTCTGGCCAGGGGTTTATCAATCTTGTTAATTCTTTCAAAGAACCAGCTCCTAGTTTCGTTGATCTGTTCTACTGTTCTTTTGGTTTCTATTTCATTGATTTCTGCTCTGATCTTTATTATTTCTCTTCTCTTGCTGGGTTTAGGCTTTATTTGCTGTTCTTTCTCCAGCTCCTTTAGGTGGAGGGTTAGGTTGTATATTTGAGAACTTTCTTGTTTCTTGAGAAAGGCTTGTATTGCTATATACTTTCCTCTTAAGACTGCTTTTGCTGCATCCCAAAGATTTTGAACAGTTGTGTTTTCATTTTCATTGGTTTCCATGAATTTTTAAAATTCTTCTTTAATTTCCTGGTTGACCCATTCATTCTTTAGTAGGATGCTCTTTAGCCTCCATGTATTTGTGTTCTTTCTGACTTTCCTCTTGTGATTGAGTTCTAGTTTCAAAGCATTGTGGTCTGAAAATAGGAAGGGAATGATCCCAATCTTTTGGTACTGGTTGAGACCTGATTTATGACCTAGGATGTGATCGATTCTGGAGGTAGTTTGATCATTACCTGTTTGAACATTCTTGTTCAAAGAATGGAGAATGTTTCATGGGCACTAGAGAAGAATGTGTATTCCATTGATCTTTAGCTTAGATGATCTGTCCATTTCAGTGAGGGGGGTGTTAAAGTCCCCCACTATTATTGTATTCTTGTCAATGTGTTTCTTTGCTTTTGTTATTAATTGCCTTATATAATTGGCTGCTCCCATGTTAGGGGCATAGGTATTTACAATTGCTAGATCTTCTTGTTGGATAGACCCTTTAAGTAGGATATAATGCCCTTCCTCATTCTCTTATTACAGTCTTTGGTTTGAAATCTAATTTGTCTGATACAAGGATTGCCACCCCAGCTTTCTTTTGGTGTCCATTAGCATGGTAAATGGTTTTCCACCCCCTCACTTTCAATCTGGGGGTGTCTTTGGGTCTAAAATGAGTCTCTTCCAGACAGCATATCGATGGGTCTTTTTTTTAATCCAATCTGATTCTTTTGATTGGGGCATTTAGCCCATTTACATTCAGGGTAACTATTGAAAGATAGGAATTTAGTGCCATTGTATTGCCTGTAAGGTGACTGTTACCGTATATTGTCTGTGTTCCTTTCTGGTCTATGTTGCTTTTAGGCTCTCTCTTTGCTTAGAGGACCCCTTTCAAGATTTCTTGTAGGGCTGGTTTTGTGTTTGCAAATTCCTTTAGTTTTTGTTTGTCCTGGAAGCTTTTTATCTCTCCTTCAATTTTCAATGACAGCCTAGCTGGATATAGTATTCTTGGCTGCATATTTTTCTCATTTAGTGCTCTGAATATATCCTGCCACTCCTTTCTGGCCTGCCAACTCTCTGTGGATAGGTCTGTTGCCAATCTAATGTTTCTACCATTGTAGGTTACATATCTCTTGTCCCGAGCTGCTTTCATGATTTTCTCTTTGTCTCTGAGACTCATAGGTTTTACTATTAGATGTCGGGGTGTTGACCTATTTTTCTTGATTTTGAGAGGGGTTCTCTGTGCTTCCTGCATTTTGATGTCTGTTTCCTTCCCCAAATTAGGGAAATTCTCTGCTATAATTTGCTCCAATATACTTTCTGCCCCCCTCTTTCTTTCTTCTTCTTCTGGGATCCCAATTATTCTAATGTTGTTTCATCTTATGGTATCGCTTATCTCTCGAATTCTGACCTCCTGATCCAGTAGTTGTTTATCTCTCTTTTTCTCAGCTTCTTTATTTTCCATCATTTGGTCTTCTATATCACCGATTCTCTCTTCTGCCTCATTTATCCTAGCAGTTAGTTCCCCCATTTTTGATTGCACCTCATTAATAGCCTTTTTGATTTTGACTTGGTAAGATTTCAGTCTTTTATTTCTCCAGAAAGGTTTCTCTAATAACTTCCATGCTTTTTTCAAGCCCAGCTAGTATCTTTAAAGTCACGATTCTGAACTCTAGATCCGACATCGTACTAATGTCTGTATTGAGTAGGTCCCTGGCAGTCGGTACTACCTCTTGTTCTTTTTGTTGAGGTGATTTTTTCCATCTTGTCTTTTTGTCAGAGGAGAATAGATTAATGAGAAAACAAAATGCTAACAGGGTAACAATGTCCCCAGAAAATATATTCTAAACATATCAGAAAAGACCTGAAGCCAGGGGAAAAGAAAGGGAAAGAAAAAAAAAAAGAAAAAGATAAAGATAAAAACAAACAGAAATGGAACAAAACAAAACAAAAAAACAGAATATGATCAAATATGATCAGGCTGGTGCATAGATCAGTGCCACACACTAGATTTTGGGTGTATTTTGGTCTGTTAGAAGAAAGTGACTTCCAAAATTTTAAGGAAAGAAAAACTTATATATGTACAAAAATAAGGGTTGATATGATGAATGGATGGAATATGACTGTAAAGATGAAAATTATAAAAAAATTTATAAAAGGAATTGATAAGAAGTTGTTTGAAAAAAGAAAGAAGAGGACTTTTTAAAAAAAAGAAAAAAAAGGAAAGAATGTGATCAGGCAGGAGAGTAGAACAAAACCATACACTAGAGATTTAGGGTATATTTTGATCTGTTAGAAGAAACTATCTCAAAATTTTAAAGAGAGAACAACTTATATATATAAGCCAAAAATAAGGGTAACTACTATGAAGAGATAGAATATGACTCTAAAAATGAAAAATAAAAGTGTTTTTTAAAAGAGGGATTGATAAGATGTTGCTTGAAAAAGGGAAAAGGAAAAATTCAAAAAAAAAAAAAAAAGACAGTTAAAAAAAAATTAACTTTGAAAGACTAAAGAATCATGGTAAAAAAGCCATGGATTCTATGTGCATTATTCCCCTAGTTTTGGAGTTCTGCTGTTCTCATTGATCGGTAAACTTGGTCTTGGCTGGCTGTTCTCGCTGATCTTCTGGGGAGCGGCCTGTTGCCGTGGTTCCCAAATGTCTTTGCCACAGGTGGACTTGCCTCGCCTTTGCCCAGTCAGGGCTAAGTAAGTGGCTCGGGTTTGTTCTCGGGAAATTTTGTTCCCTGCATGCTTTCCATACAGCTTTGGAGGACGAGAATGAAAATGGCAGCCTCCCAATCTCCGCCCCAGAGGAGCCAAGAACTCGGGCCCTGCTCCTCAGTGAGCCCCCAGAGAAAAGCCGTCAGTCACTCCTGTCTCCCCGGTCTCTGGCCGCACTCTGTGCTCACCCGGCCTGCGACCGAGCGTTACTATCTCTGGCTCACAACCCCGTGTGGAGTCTCCAAATCCTGCAGATCCCTGCAGTGTGCTCCCACGCTGCTCCTCCCGGGGGAGGAAGGGGTGTCTCCCCGGATCTGCTGCTTGTTGGGTCTCTGCTGGAGGAGCAGTGGCCCGAATGTGCCGTGGGTCATGGTTTATGGCAACCCCCAGTTGAGAGCCTGCGCCTCAGCTCCGTCTCTGCATCCGGCTTCCCCGCTTCGATACCTGGGAGCTCTGCCACACTCAGGCACCCTCGGTCTTTCTGTGACCCTGAGGGTCCTGAGACCACACTGTCCCGCGAGGGTTCCACCCCCCGCTTAGCCACTGGAGCAACGTCCCTCAGCGGAGCCAACTTCTAAAAGTTCCAATTTTGTGCTCTGCTGCTCTATCACTTGCCAGAAATGGCTGACGGAGGCCCCTCCCCCGCCGTCTATCCTCCAGAATATTGCCTCGGATTCGCATCTCCGCACGTCCTACCTTCCAGAAAGTGGTCACTTTTCTGTTCAGAGAGTTGTTGCTATTCTTTTCTTTGATCTCCTGTTGAGTTTGTAGGTGTTCAGAATGGTTTGATCCCTATCCAGCTGAATTCCTGAGACCAGACAAAATCCAGGTCTCCTACTCCTCCGCCATCTTGCTCCGCCTAAAACTTTGTGTTTTATAAAGTCAAAATGAAATTAGTTGAAAATGATTTCTCTCAAACTATGGGATGAGAATGATACATAAGTTACAATTCAGATAATTTATGCATAATTACATATAATAGGTTATATAGAAAATAAAACATTTTGATATACACTTTATTTAACCAACGGAATATGAAGTAATGTATTTAGATATTTAGATATAAAGTTCCAAGTCATTCTTACTTAGAAACTGGCTAAGGAATATTTTTATGCTGGTCTAATTTTTCTCTTCCTTTGTCCCTTAGGTTCTGCTGTTTCTCTTCTGGGTCTGGGTGCCCCCTGCTTTTCTCTCTCCCCCGCTTTTCTCTTTTTTGCCTAGTTGCACTGGAAAGTTGTTTCCATTATTTGGATCTTTGCTATTATTTGTAGAAAAAAGTTCAGTCTTTACATCAGCAATTAGAACAATGTTCAACATAAGGTTAGATTCTACCATAAATCTATGCTTTTCTTCTGTACTTCGTAAATGGCAGTCAGCTTGTCATGAATTGTAAACTCATTTTTTTCTTTTAATTTGCATGGATCTGAAGTTTTGTTCAGTGTCTCTCTTGCTCAGGTGCCTCTGTGTTTTCTGTTTCTATATTTTTCATGTTTTAATTTCCCTCTAAATCATGATAAAGGGATGGGTTTTTTTTAATTCAACTGTTTTTCTCCTGGCAATCAATACTATTTAGAGACTGGATCCAAGCTGAAAGCCAGTTTCCTATGTGGCTGCCATTATAGTCCTGATGTGATACTGTTGAACGTTCTTAGCCAAAGCAGCATGGGCATTTACTGTTTTAGCATTTTAACACATTCTACTATGAGCTACTATTTCACCATTGTTGTTTCATAAAATATTTTAACAACTATGGTATTGTTACTATCATTTAATAGTTAAAGAAAGTATAATGTAGAGAGGCTTTGTCACATATCTAATAAAATTACAAAACCACCCTGTACAGGATGCTGATATAGAGATAAGTAAAAGGCTTTTGGGGGCCTCTTTTTTCTTCTTCCAGCTGGATATTGATATCAGGGCTTCTGTGGAGGCCTGAAGATATGAGAGTCTGCACCAGCTTGGCCCATGAATGACCATATGGAGCAACCTCTTACTCCATATCCTGCACCCACTGGTCTAGAACTGTCCTGGTTATTATGTGAGTGATAAATAAATATCTTTTATATGAGTCATTTTTATAATTTGAGCTTCTTTAATACAATAGTTAGCTCTCCCTGACTTCCACTAATGATTACAGTTTGTTTCTTTTAAGATTTTATTTATTTATTTGAGAGAGAGTGAAAGAGAGAGAGCATGAGCAGGGGGATGGGGAGAGAGAGAGGGAGTCACAGACTCCCTGCTGAGCAGGGAGCGAGACTCTGCTAGATCTCCAGACTCCGGGATCATGGCCTGAGCTGAAGGCAGATGCTTAACCAACTGAGCCACCCAGGCGCCCCCAGTTATCTAATTTTTTGAGTTAGATTTAAAACACATCTTTTCACAGGTTAAAGACTTAAAAACAGTTTCTCTACTCTATGATCTCTGTCTTTGAAATACCAAAGAATGAATTTATCAACATGACAATCATTTTATACATGTCTGGGGATGAAAATTCAGGAACCACAGGAGATAATAATGGCTCTCTCCTGTTATTCCGAGATTAAATGTCAAAAACAGAAATTAGTTCCTCATTGTTATTTCAACAGAATTTTATTATTAATCTCTCAAGGAAGACAATCTAAAACATCCCCCCAAATTTTTAAAAGAACATTCCTTATGAAGAGCTATCTAAAAATCTTGTTATATATAACATAAATAATTTTTAAATTTTTAAAATTTAGTATTTTATTAAATTAAAATATTAAAGTTCACTTGAAATATTTAAGTTCACTTATATATTTATATCTACAAACTTATAGATTTACTTTTAATTATTTTCTTATTTTTTCTATACCTAATTTTCTCTCTTAGCTATTAAAACTTTTATATGATATTTCTAAAGTATAATTTTATTTATGTGATTAAGTATCCAGCATATTCTGGCACACAAAACCATGTGAAACTAACATTTATAGCTATTAATTATTGCACATCTATGCTCCAGGAACTATTCCAATTTGTATTAATCATTGATTTAATTTCATTTAACCTTCATAAAAACTTCTGTGGTAAGAACTATGATTATTTCCATTTCACGAATGAAGAAACAAATTTAGGAGAGATAAATAACTCATTCACTCTTGTACAGTGTCAGAGCCATCCTGTGAGATACCCTGACATTTTGAAAACCAACAAAACTTTATTATGACATTACCTGGACTCATACACACTAAGGAATAATTGTATTTTAATCACAAATAACTACATATAAAATATTTATTATATTGTATAATTATTCTATGTATTGGCTATATTACATACTAATATCAGTAATCTCTTCCCACCTAAAAAATATTTCACAAACTTTAGTTGCGACATTCACTATTTTCCCCTTCTAATCTGATCCATTTGGGTCTAGTATACATGAGACATTCAAATTCACTATCATATTGAGCCTCATTGAGAATGCCATGAGAAAGAATGTACAGCTAGTTCAATCTCTTCCAAATTTGCCTTGCGATGTATTACTGCCTGTATATGTGGTTACATTTATACTAAATCACTTAAAAAGCACATTATCCTTTAACTTCATGCTGTGCACACTACCATATGGTGCTTGTGTAGAATATATTATACTGTGAAGTGACTACCAGTAAAGACTGGAAGTTATTGCTTCCAACACATTTTTTTTTTTTTTTATGGAGTCCACAGGTTGTCCTATGGATCATCCATTATCACTTCTGACCCAAAGTAGGAAGTCAACATAGGCTTAAATGATCCTCCTATCACAACATTCATGCTATTTTTTTTCAGAAAAATATCTCATTCATCACAAAGAGCCAGACAGTGAAAACTCAACAGAGAAAGAAAATTACATGAGTTCCATCCCATTATCTAGTAAAACAGACAACCCGCTTTTGAACAGATAATTATAGACAAGTAGAGACTTTCTTAAATAAGCATATAATGGTACAATATCTAAAGTTTATGCTTTTAATCAAGGACATATTTAAATCCACATCTCTCTGTCACACAAAATTGTAAACTTCTTAAGAGCACAGCCCCTGTCTTAGTCTCACAAATGTCTGGAATCAAGTAAAATCACACCATAAATGTTTTCTTAAAGAAATATTCCTGAACTTTTCTGCAGTTAGTGATGACATAAACAAAATCCAGAGGCAACGAAAATATGCCATAGATAAATAAACAAATCAATCTTAATCCAACAAACACATACCTCAGTTGGAGGTCACAGTTGGTCTGGACAAAGATTTGTCCCTTAGCCACACTGCTAAGGCTCAAAGTATGAGAAGGAACTAGATAGACACAAAACTCCCTTTATGTTCTTTGTATTGGGCAGCATAACCATGTCTATCAAAACTTATATAGTTCTCATTTCTGACTGTAATTTTAGTTATACTATGAACTCTTTTTTGTTGACTTCATAAAGCCTCAATTCAAGAGTCACTTCAGAAATTTGTATCCATAGCAGCTTCAATTTATGGAACCATCACATTATTATAAAAAGTCAGCAACCCAAGCCACAAATGACACAAAATTTATTAAATGTTGCAAAGATATTACAAAATATGTGATGTCTTTAAAAAAAAAAATCTTGGGACACCTGGGTGGCTCAGTTGGTTAAGCATCTGACTTTTGATTTTGGCTCAGGTCATGATCTCAGGGTTGTGAGATCAAGCCCCTGATGGGACTCTGTGCTGGGCATGGAGTCTGCTTGAGATTCTCTTTCCCTCACCCTCTGCCCTTCCCCTCTTCCCCCAACCCCTGCTCGTGCACATGTGCACATTCTCTCTCTAAAAAGAAACAAATATTCATAAATATTTAATAACTCATTATTAAAATAAACATATTTAATTGAGCATTTCCTGTGTGCCAGTCACTGTACACATTGCCTCACTTGCATGATCACATTTCATCCCTTCAGCAAACTTATGAGTTAAGTATTAATATCACCCAATTAGGCAACTGGAAGAGCTGGGGCTAAGATCGAGGCCCAGGGCTGTCTGATTTCAAAGCCTAGTCTTTAATCAACAGGATATCAGATAAAATATTAGGATTATGTTTTTGAAAAAAATCCTGATTTACAAGGAATTCACTTATCTTTGAAGAACATGCATAACCACAAAGTTATTAGATAAAACACACACACACATACACACACATATATTTACATATAACACGCTCACAAACCCTACAACATCAGCAACAAAATTCTCTAGGCAGAGAAAGCCAATTGATTTCATCCATGATAAGGAAAAAAATAACAAAAAAAATTCCTATTGATGAATAATCTTGTAGAAAGCTGCTAGTTGTCTTTTTATTTTAATAACCCTTTCAACCATTAAATTCGGTACTATCATGAAAAAAAAAATCACTCTGAATTCAAAATGCTAATGATTCCAGGCAATGCTGTCAGGAATTAGAAATCATTGTCTTGTACACATCCTAATGTTGACATGATCTTCCTCCTTTGTCATACAGATGTACTTCCTCAGCCTATGTATCAGAGTATAATGAAGACATTCAAGAATTATTGCATTAGATGATATATCAGTCAGTTATTGCCACAGTAATGCTGCATAACAAACCACTCCAAAATGCAGTGGCTTTCAATAACAAGCATTTAAGTCTCTTCATCATAGATCTGTAGATTGACTGCAGTTTGGATGATCTAGGTGGATTTGGTCATTCATACTACCTTAGGCTGTGGGTTGGCAGGGCTTGGTTCCAAGCTGTAGGTTGGGTTCACATCTCCGTATGTGAGTGTTTTAGAGTCCAGACCAAAGGGACTGGGGCTACCTGGGTGGCGTATAGTTCTCATTGCTATAAGCAGGGTGCAGAAGCAAAGCCAAACAATGCAAGGACAATTAAGTTCTCTACTTGTGGTATATCTGCTAATATTCCACCAGCCAAAGCAAGTCACATAACTAAGCCCAGCACTAATGTGGGAGAAAAGCATATTTGAGACAGAGAGCTAAGTAGTGAATATTCACTAAGAGTAAATATTGATGAACAAGAATATAAACCTAGAATAAGCATAATGTGATGCTGGCACCTTTAAAATAACACCTGAAAAAAGAATGGATAACTTTACTATTTTTCATTCTTAAAAATTAATAAAACAACAAATAAATGAAATACAACATTTATTCCAATTTGGCATGGTAGAAATTTTGTTATGGGGTCCTAACTACTGTTGTCTGTTTGCCTTTAGTTGTTAAAGAGATTAAGACAATTGTAAACTACACAATTGATGGGTAGAGAGGGATTAATGATGCTCAGTCAAGTGAAACCACTAACGCTATCTGAAAGTTGTAGAGGTATCATAAAGTGACATCAAGAAATAAAACAGGCTGGAAAAAAATTGAGTAATTTCTCACTCATTCCTAGAAATCTCTTTAAATTGACATCCTGATTCTACTCTTTTGAAGTAATAAAGGTATATGGATGTACTTTTTTGTCATATTGGAATAACATCTGCTTCTAGAAGTAAATTGAATGTATGGAACTGGAAAATCAATGCAAAGTTAACAGACAGGATACATCTAGAGACACACTCTAAGCGGTCAAAGCAGTTCTAGGTCTTGGAAACTGGAGGGGAGGGGAGGGGAGGGGATAGTACAGGAAATACATGAAACCCAATCATATTTTGAAAGCTTAGGTAATTCTTAAAGTTCTTCATGAGCACTACATTTATGATCTAAGGATGTTGTCTGAGTGACAGCGATTAGGAATGAGACAAAGACTACAGACCACAGAGGAAGAATCATCTATCCCAAGAAGTATAATAGATGAGAATCAAGAAAATTTCTTTATATTTGGGGGAAAAAAAGATTTTTAACCAGGCATCTAGCAACAAACTAAAATCTTAGACTTGAATTGTATGCATAATTTTCCTTGGAGAATGAGGGCCATACGCGGCTTTCATTAGATAGTCAAGTGGATTTTTGAAATAAACAAAAGGGACTACTACATTAGAAAAGATAACTCTTTTATTTAGAAAGGGGATTGGTTCACAAAAATGTAACAGAAGGAGAATCAGACACAATCAGAAATGGCCAAGTTTTTAAACACTATTTCCTAGGTTTATCACTTTGTTATATACTTCACATAGAAAGCCAACTATGAAAGAAGTTAGATTTACACAGTGTTTTCTTATTGATTGCCTGGGGCTGTTTTTATTCATAAAATTACAATCAGAGGCTGCAAACAATTATAAGGTTATAAGCCACAGATTGAGAACTTTAAGGGGGAATATAAAACAGAAGCTTATGAATTTTCAGGAAACAATTATCCTGTTTTCACAGAAGGCTTTAATTTCAGTGAAATAAGACAATGATAAAAAAATTAAATGAGAAAGGAGACTCGTTTCTAAATTAAATGTTTCACGTCTCATGTGGCATCAGCTGCTCTTTAGACCACATTTACATTTACTATAATGATCTCCACTTTTAAAGGTTTATTACCTTAATCAAAATATTCATTAGAGGGGAAAATGTTCATTCAAAGTTAAATCTTGTATGTGCTTTTTACATATTTAGGTCCAACATGAATTAAAATTCCCTTCATTTATACCAATAAATATATTCAGTACAAAGAAATTTGAACTGTGCTTGGCAGCACATATAAAATGTCCTTGATTTTAGTTATTATTTTGAGCACTTTGGAACTTTTTTCTCAATTTACAAATATGTACTCTTAAATATATGAAGAGTGAAAAATTGAGTATGATAATGATCATGGTGTTATTTTACCTCTCCTAAAACACACATTTAATTAAAAGAAATCTTGTTAAACCATTTTTATATAGTTTATAGGACAAAGAGAAATGTCTAGATATAAGTCAGGCTTCTTTGAAAAGTTAGACTTCATTTGTATCGGTTTTGAAGATTGTTATTCTTTGACAATTCAGAAATCCAATTGTCTTTTCCTGATTTTAAATGCACTGAAGCCAGAGTTAGTTAGGGGGACCTACTCTAATTAAGGTCATTTCTTCACTTATTCTTAATGCTGTGTTATCTGAGACTCTATCATAAACATCTAAGAATCTTTCAAAATGAAAATTCTTTGAGCTTTTAGAGAATCATATTCCTAATATATTTACAGAGCTTCATATAAACTGACTTAGGATTTAGGAGAGTGTGGCAAAGACATAAGGAGTCACAAAATATTCTATGAGTATTCCTTTCCTTAACAGAGCACCTTTTGATTCAGTTTGGGCATATAACAAGTGATGGGCAATGAGTCAAGAATATTTAACCCAGAAGCCACATAGCCTCACAAAATGGTAAGGTCTCCAGAACCTCTGAGGATTATTTGGGGTAGAATCCCTCACTGGGCTGTGTTGGCCATGTGACAGCAAGAGCAATAAATTTCTCATGTGATATGCCCCTGAGATTTGGGGACTAATTGTGTAACTAGTACTGAAACCAGATACAGAAATAAAGTAATAAACTAACAAAATTTCTCAACAACATTGCAGGCCTTAGCAACTGGGCCACAGGCTGTGAATAAATTGCTTTTGGATTCTGAAAAGTTACTGAGCTATGTGATCTAATTGCAAATTATCTGGTCCAAGCTGTCTGTAATAACTTTGAAGGTAGATTGTTCATTTCTTGGGGAAGACGCTGGAAACAGAACCTTCGTAGTATGTAAAAGCTGTTACTGATAACACTTTTCAAGGTATTATAAGAAACAACTGGATAATCAATAAGCCTAAATGAAAAGGAATAGATCAGAAATTTGGGACCCTGCAAAGCTGGGTCAAAGGAAACATCACTTAAAATGAGCCAGGAAGCCCGGACGGGGAGCTCTGATGCACACACCACTCCTGTGGTCTGTATAACCAGCAGGAAAAATGAAGATAAGAATTACCTTAACAAGCAAAGACACTTTTCACATAGGAATTTCATCTCCTGCTTTTAAGAAGGAAGATCCCTCCCTGTCCTGCTACAATGCATTAAGCACCTACTTGCAGCCGATGAAAAACCACAACAATCTCAAACTCCTGTTCTCCAATGAGTGTGTGTTTAAAACAACCCTCCTCAATTGCCTCCTAAAATGTAATGAAGGCTGACCTTCCCTTTGTGTCTTCAGACTTGCCTATGGTTTACCTGTTTGCTTGTCCTGAATTGCAGATCTCCTGCTATTCCCAAATAGACTCATTTTTCTAGGGAAGTAATTAGCTGTTTTATTTTTAAGGTTGACAGTTTTAAAATTCTTTAGTGGACAAAGGCCCAATAATACTTTACGTTGATTAAAATATTTTAAGCTAAAGGTCAGTGTTAAAGCTGTGGCACACAATTAAAAAAAAAAAACCCAAACTCTCAACTGATTAAAGTGCCTCTGGGTAAAATCAGATTATGCCTTCTTACCTAAATCTGAGAGCTGTGGGATAGCTTCAGTAAGATCTGAAATAACTAAGAAATAAATATTTGAGAACTTCTAGGAAAGCACTTTGGATGTGGTTACTGGCAATTGGACGCATCTAAAATCAAATGAATCGGAAGTCTACTGAGTTTCTGAGCCATTTGTTTTGCAAAGAAATCAAGAAGCAGGTCAAAAAAGACTGTGACTATCTTTAACCTCTTGTGGCCTAACTCAGGGCTGAGAATTCCAACACCAATTTTCTATATGATCAAGTAGTATACTAAAATACTAAGACTCACCTAGCAGATGGAGGCAGGGGCCATGAAGAATAATGGGCATAGGCCTTTGTCTCAAACAGTAAAATCAGGGACTAATTCCAATTTTCTACCACTCTAGGGTAAGGGTTTTTCCTCAATGTCTTGTCAGTAGAATTTCATTGTTTTTACAGATCAGCAACTAACATACAACGCATTATCCCCCTTTCTAGTTGAGTATGGTACTTACTCAGTTTTCCTGTCTCGTTTCCATCATTGAATATTGTGTGTCTCTGTGTGTGAGAGTATGTGTATATTTCAATGGGGAGGGATATTTGTCTTTTTAAAAATTCATAGTACTGTAAATCAAGAGGAACAATACCTAAACATAATGGAGGTACTACAACTTGCTACTCAGAGATCTTAAACTTTGAGCTCGCTGTGGGGGCTGGGTACTTCTTTGGCATATCTTCTTCGGGGAGGTAGTAGGAGCTTTACATGTGTGGGAGAATAGGAGTAAATGGGTATTTAGTATATAAAAAGGTAGACTATGGTAGAAATAGAAAAGCTTATCAAATTTCCTTTGGGTAAGCCTCTAGCTTACCATGAGGGTAGGTGGGGCCAATAGCTTGTCAGTGTAAAACTTTTAGAGACTAAGACTCCAAAATACCTAATGTGAAAGAAAATATATCCTCTGATTTATCCTCCTGAATTACTGCTTCATTATTCATAGACAATCTGTTGTGTTTTGGAATACAAAAGTAAAGGGGGAAGGTATTTTTCCTACACCATGCTCTCTTTCTGCAATTATGCTAGTCACTCTTTCATGTCAGGCAAAGAAGATGGGTCTCCAGGTGCCTCAATTGGATATGACACCTGCATGGGAATTAAGGAAGTCAGGCAATGTTTTCTTATTTTTAGTTATGGGATTCAGTTTTCTGTAGTTTCCTAGTTTTTATAAAGCAATCCCATTTTTCAAGTAGTTTAGTGTGCTGCCTACGTTTGAATAAACTGACAGATCAATCTTGAGTATGAAAAACAATAGAAAAGCCAAACCAAATTATCTTTCATTCTATATCAAAAGAATCTCTAGTAAATATTTAGCATCCCCAGGTCAAAGTTTTTATTGTATGGAATATATTAGGTCTAGAGGTATAAATCATTTTATAATTATATCAAATATACATACACACATGCATATAAATTAGAAATATATACCATTTGGGAAATTTTATAATTGGCACATTTTAGATTATGGCAATTCTGTATGCAAAGTAGAGAAGATAGCATCATCTCTATGTTTTTAAAAGAGAAAGTTGAGGTCCAGAGATTTTAAGTGACATTCTAAAATTAAAAAGCTAGTAAATGACAAAGCCATCATTAAATCTGTATATTATGACAACTAGTTTAGGTGTTTCTATAATATCACTGTATGTTACAGTGTGGTCAGGGAAGAAAGATATTTAGATGAATTTTGAGAAAAAAAATTGGAATCAGAAATAAGTGTTTAAAATACCCTGTAAGTTAACTAATATTTTTGGAAAATACAGAACTTTCCCTGTGATTCAGTGTCTAAACAAACAAGTTCATAAAGTTCCTTTACAGCTCCGGAAATTGATGGAGATGAAGTCTCTATCTTTGGTGCAGGAGATGAAAAAAAGAAAAAAAAAAAAAGGCCTACCTTTTATATTGTTAGATATTCAAGGGAAGATCAGGATATAAAGATAAATGGAAAAGAGATCTTAAAAAAAGTACCAATGAAATTTTTCTGATGCGTCAAACAAACCAACAGCTATTTAATGCATGTAATGTATTGAGCACTTTGGAAACACAGAGCTCTTTTCCTTTTCAAGTAATTTATATAATCTCTATAAGGGACAGAAATGTTACTCTAGTTCCACAGATAGCAAGAAAAACGAATGCAAAGAAGATAAACTACTCCCTTTAATGTCAGGTGGAGTTCCTAGCATATTCATTTTTGGTTGAGTCAAAGCCCTAATTCCTATGCCTAATCTCAGTTCATGCTGCCACGTGGAAGTACAGTTGGCTATAAAACAGCTCCATCTGCATCTCTCCTCATTTTTTCTGGAAACCTACAGGGGGATATTTGTTATCATGGCATATGCTTATGAATAATTGCTTTCAAGTATTACACATTGCTAGATCCAATTTTTATGTTAAGTTAGTACTGCCTCCAGGGAAATGTTATACTATTAGTTGCCAGGGTGTAAATGCAATTCAAAATCAAGATGCTCCAATCAAAGGTACAGCCACATATAGAAGATGATAGTGTACCTACTTGTGGTAGATATTCATAGCCAGCATTAGGGAGAGGCCAGAAGAATTTAGAGATATCAGCTTAACATTATTGGTCCACTTACCTTCTGACTTTGTTATATAAACAAAAAATACATTTAAGACTACGAGGTTGGGTTTTTTGTTACTTGCTGTGGAAAACAACCTTAACTTACATATTTTCCAAATTATGTCTCATAAGGTTATAAGATAGCTGATTTAGGGACGCCTAATACTGAAGATTTAAACTGATGTGACGTAGACTTGTGTACTGTTACTATTATTATTATTATTATTATTAAGTTTACATTGTGTCCCATACTTGATTACATTAAAAAAAAAAAACAGGAAAGTTTAACTATTAAAATATTTAAAATCTATGCTGTAGAAAACCACCCCAAAGCTCCTCAACCAACAGTCTGTGAATATCTGGAATTCCACAAATGTATTCTTAGATTTTACTCTATCATTTCCTAATGTTAGATAATTTTTATAGTAATTTAAAATGTATCACATTCTGAATCATTTAAATGACTTCTTTATAATGGACTACATTTCAGAGCCTGTGTTTGCTTTTTTTTTTTTTTAATAACCAGTGATGCTTAAAAATGATATCATGAGACTTTTGATGTGTTAGCAAACATGTCAAAATGGCATGTTTCTGCTGTTCAGCTCACATTCAATTTACTTTAACTTCTTACAGAGAAAAACTTCTTACCTGAAAATATTTCTTCATTAATTAATTTTTAAAAGATTTTATTTATTTGAGAGAGAGAAAGAGAGAGAACATAAGCATGAGCAGGGGGAGGGGCAGCAAACTCCCCACTGAGCAGGGAGCCTGACATGGGGCTCAATTCCAGGACCCTGAGATCATGACCTGAGCTGAAGTCAGATGCTTAAATGACTGAGCCACCCAGGCACCCGATATTTCTTAATTTAAAGGACAATTTCATGAAATAGGTGACACAGCTCATGTTATATGGCCGTGAGGAACTGCCAAAAATTTGTGTGTGACATCTTTCAGATTGCTTAGATACTATATTGGTAGCTACTAACTTTGCCCCAATTTATTAGTAATAGAGATAACAGAGATAATGGTACACGTTCACCAATCCCATTGATAATCTGCAATTAGTTCTGGTCCTATAACTGAGTTCAATGGATTGTAGACAGAAGAGATGCTTGCAATTTCCAAGCCCAACCCACCAAAAATGCCTTTTTCCATTCTCTCTTTAGTCTCTTCCACTGGTCTTCCATTCTTGACATCGGATGACTTTAAAGCATAAAATGGTGGTGCCACCAGATTTGAGTGGCTTGAATCCTCGAGTCACCACTTGGGCCACAACTACCCAGGAGCTGCCCCACCAGGAATATATGGGCAGTGAATTGTACGAATGAGGAATAAACTTTTTGTACATGAATCCACTGAGAATGGAGGTTGATTTTCACAGTGACTAATTGTATCAGATATCTATTGTTGCATGTGAAGTTACCCAAGTTAGTTGTTCAAAACAACAAATGTTTATCATCTCCTAGGTCAGTAATCTTGAAGTGGTTTAGTGAGGTAGTTCTGGCTCAGAGTCTCTCATGAGGTTGGAATTGAAAAGTCATCTAGGGATGCAATCATCAGAAGCCTGCCTGGGGGGACGCCTGGGTGGCTCAGTCGGTTAAGCGTCTGCCTTCAGCTCAGGTCATGATCCCAGGGTCCTGGGATCGAGTCCCGCATCGGGCTCCCCGCTCTGCGGGGAGCCTGCTTCTCCCTCTGCTTCTGCCTCTCTCTCTCTCTATCTCTCATGAATAAATAAATAAAAACTTAAAAAAAAAAGAAGCCTGCCTGGGGGTAGAAGAATTCACTTCCAAGCTCACTTATGTGGCTGTTGGCTGGAGGCCTCATTTCTCACCAAATGAGTCTCAACATAGGGCTGCTCCCAACATGAAAGCTGGGTTCTCCCAGAGCAAATGATGAGAGGAAGAAAGACAAAGAAAGAGAGAGAAAACAGGCACTTGTGATAGAAGCCATGGTCTTTGTAATATTTTACTCTGAAGTGACATATTGTAACTTCTGCTTTACCCAACTGAGCATACAGTCCAATCCTGGTATAATGTCATTGAATACCACACACGGGTACAAATTCCAGGAGGTAGGGATAATTGTGGGCCATTTTGGAGGCTGGACACCTCATTGATTTAAATACACAGACTGATACATTAAAAAAAAAAATAAAGCCTAAGATTATCATGGAACAGAATAGTTCAGCTGATATTCTATTTTCCTCTCACAAATTTTGTAATGTTTTGTCACCATTTTCTCATTTGTTACTGAAATTAATATCCCAAAGTTTAATTTAATTTAATTTTTTTAATTTAATTTAATTTTATTATGTTAGTCACCATACATCATTAGTTTTTGATGTGGTGATCCACGATCCATTGTTTTCGTATAACACCCAGGGCTCCATGCAGTACGTGCCCTCCTTAATACCCATCACTGGGCTAACCCATCCCCCCCAGTTAATAAAATTATGAATGAAAGGGGAGGGATCACGACTAACACCAAGGAAATAGAAACAATTATTAGAAATTATTATCAACAACTATATGCCAATAAATTAAGCAATGTGGAAGATATGGATGCCTTCCTGGAAACCTATAAACTGCCAAGACTGAAACAGGAAGAAATTGACAACCTGAATAAGCCAATAACCAGTAATGAGATTGAAGCAGTGATCAAAAACCTCCCAAAAACAGGAGTCCAGGGCCTGATGGATTCCCTGGGGAATTCTACCAAACATTCAAAGAAGAAATAATACCTATTCTCCTGAAGCTGTTTCAAAAAATAGAAACAAAGGAAAACTTCCAAACTCATTCTATGAGGCCAGCATTACCTTAATCCCTAAACCAGGCAAAGACCCCATCAAAAAGGAGAATTTCAGACTGATATCCCTGATAAATATGGATTCCAAAATCCTCAACAAAATCCTAGCTAATAGGATCCAACAATATATTAAAAGGATCATCCACCACGACCAAGTGGGATTTATCCCCAGGATGCAAGGGTGGTTCAACATTTGCAAATCAATCAATGTGATAGAACACCTTAATAAGAGGAGGGAGAAGAACCATATGGTCCTCTCAATTGATGCAGAAAAAGCATTTGACAAAATACAACATCCTTTCCTGATTAAAACTCTTCAGAGTATAGGGATAGAGGGAACATTTCTTAAGTTCATAAAATCCATCTATGAAAAACCCACAGCAAATATCATCTGAAGTTTAATTTTAAAGAAGCTTGAAAACGTGATATGGCTTTTAAGGCAGTTTACAAAACTTGATCAGAACTGCAAAACTGACTCAATTGACATTTATTGAGTGTCTACTACATATGTACCTTGAGTATTTCTATAAACGATTTGGCATGAAAATGAGCTCATCTCATTATCATCTACTTTCAAACCTTTGCTCTTATACAGAACATGTGAAAAACAATTTCACTGAAAACCTTTTTTTAGGTGGGGAAATTCAGTCACGATTATCATTACCCAAGGGCAAATAAATGACTCATTTGGAGTTTATTTTGAAGGCCCAAACCAGATTCCAACTGCATACTAATGTGGTAATTGCATTACCAGCTTCCTCTTATATATATAAACTACTCCAACTCGGCATTAGTGGTTTATGACATCAAGAACACCAGCTGATTTAATCATGTTTTTTCCCTTTAGTAGAGTCATATATCATTCTCCATAATAAGAGCATACCCCATAGTGCCTATATAAATCTTCACCAATTCCTTACTACATCAAATTCCTGTGGTTCTAATGTAACTCCTTCATCATCAGATACACATTCATGTTTGCTGACTAAACATATTCATATTCATATATTAAAGATGAATAATTCACAAAAAAATTAAAACAGGCTTTCCTTCAATTTTAGGATGGCATAGTTCATTTACTCAGGAATTATTTTGTGAATTTACACAATCTGTGACCTTTCAAACCCCAGGATCACTTCAAATGTGGCTTGCATTGCCTAAAATAAAAAGCCACTCTTTTATTTATTCAGTTTCATAATAAATGGGTTGGCTGCTGTGCTGTGATATTACAATAAAGATATTTTATTTCCTATAGACTTTGTTAGTGTAAGGGGTAGGAGGGAAAATCAATGTGTCACAACATCATAAAGCAACCCAGAAAATAAAGTAAGATATAAAAGAGCCAATAAAAAAACCCAAACAATACAATTAACTGATGATGTTTGAGCTTCCATACATATAAAAGTAAACTCAAACATAAGATACATTTATGTGTTTTTGTTGTTTAAAATCATTTTAGGGGGCCAGACAAGTAAAGTTATATTTCTAACAACTTCTGATTAGGAAGTTATTTCACTAAATAACTCTGCAGACAATAAGAGATGGCTTTTCCAGACTTGAAGGCAGTCAGCTAATTAGTAAGTCACATTTCCTATATAACACCAATTTCCCAAACTAAATCTCCCTGTAATACCCAGTGGTATTGTGTCACTCACCTCATCTAATGATCTATAATATTTTAAGAAATATTTTTAAGAGCAGTAACCAAGATTATGTGCCTGTTTATTTCCTAAATTTATATCTATTTAGGTATTAAATTAAAAAAATTTACATACTGGAGTTCTGGAGATTGGCTACATGACAATGTCAATATACCTAACATCACTGAAGTGTACACTTAAAATTGGTTAAGATTGTAAATTTTATATTGTGTATATTTTATTTTATTTTATTTTATTTTATTTTTTTAAGAGTTTATTTATTTATTTGACAGAGAGAGAGACAGTGAGAGCAGGAACACAAGCAAGGGGAGTGGGAGAGGGAGAAGCAGGCTTCCCGCTGAGCAGGGAGCCGGATGTGGGGCTCGATCCCAGGACCCTGGGATCATGACCTGAGCCGAAGGCAGCCGCTCCACAGACTGAGCCACCCAGGCGCCCCTATTGTGTATATTTTAACAATTAAAAAATAAAATTATGTTTTAAAGGAGTAAGGTAATAAAATAAGCTTCGTGTTATATATATATAAGTTCTTTAATGTTAAAAAGTAAAATGATAGTCATACTTAAAATATAAAATTAATTGTATGGGATTACAGAATCACTATATTGTATCCCAGACACTAATATAAAACTGTATGCTAATGATACTGGAATTAAAATAAATTTTTAAAAATATATACAATTAATGAATTAAGAAAATTTTTATTTTAATTTTGAAAGTTACTGCATTTTGTGTTTGGTGCATAAAAATTTATTCTTGTGAGTATTCTAGAATAATTAGCTTAATATGTGAAAGTAGAAAAATTTGAAAATTTTTGTCTCCCCACATTTCTGAGCCTTGTGGTCTTGTACAAAATATTAAGTCCAAGTCTTGGTTTCTACCTTTTTACAGGATTGATGTGTGGGTTCGTCAAAATAATCTGGCACAGTGTTTGGTACCTAATAGATGTTCAATAAATGTGAGCTTCCTTCTTTCCAGGTAAAAATCAGACATGCCTATCCTGAATTAATAAACAGTGGGTGGTGATGGCTGAATTTCAAAAATCTATAGATAAATTTTTAAAAGAGCCTCAGGGATGCCTGGGTGGCTCCGTGAGTTAAGGGTCCTGCTGTTGGTTTTGGTTCACGTCATGGTCTCAGGGTGTAAGATGGAGCCCGATACAGGGCTCTGCACTCAGCGGGGAGTCTGCTTTTTTTTCTCTGTCTCTCTCTTCCTCTGCCTCTGCCCCCCTCGCACAGGTGCTTTGCACTAGCTCTCTCTCTCTCTCACTCTATCTGTAAAATAAATGAATAAATCTTAAAAAAAATAAATAAAAGGCCTCAGTCAATGATTGCAGCCTTTTAAGACTCCAAGCAGAGCACCCAGCTAACCAATACTGGCTCTTTACCCCAGAAACTGTGAAATAAATATTTTTTGAAGACATATATATATATATATATATATATTCATCAATACCCATCTCTAAAAAATTTATTAATCATTGTTTTAACTTTTAAATAACAACATTGGAAAATGTATATGGAAATATGGAACACACCCTCAGATGATATTTTTTTACTTTGTATTTTATAATAACTTTTCCTCATTGAAGTATTCTCATTAGTGGTATATGATCTGAGAAGTTCCTCAGTTTTGATATTCAAAGAGATCAGAGCCATTCAAATTCAGAATTGCATCCCTTACAATTGTAAGCTCATTAGAGTAACATCAAATACCAATTCATATGTAATATTAGATGAAATATGATAGAGATTAATAATGCATAAAATCCAAATACTGTTTGATGTCAGTAGCATGCAAGTATGTCTGGAAAAAGAAATTAGACTTTTGGTCTAAATCCCCAAGCCTAATAATTATTTCTATGTATTTTAAGTTCTTTGAGGCATATATTGATAATGGGAACCCTATAAAATCTATTACTACACTTTGTGTAACTGTTGACCATTGTGGTTAGTAGTAGCATCAATAATACCTACTTGTTAAATGGTGTATCTCATTTGGGATTTAAGTTGCCAGTTAGCTACATCGAACGTTGGCTTAGTCTTCAACTGAAAGTATTACTTTTTGAAAAGAATCACTAAGAATTTTAGCTGATAATCACATATATTAAGTAAGAGTACTTATGTTACTTTCAAATATTGTTTTCTTTCCAATTAGGGACACCAGGATTCAAAAATTTCTTCTCTTAATAAAATATTTTAGAACTGAAAATACTCAACACCCTTTTAAATTAAAAATGCCTGATAATATTAGGGAACAGAATATAGTGCATAGTAACTAGTTTATGATGCTTGCTTTTAGAAATGCAATGTTTGGTCCTTGAAGATTTTCATTGATAAAGATAAACTCCTGGATTACAGAAATTTTCAGTGTGGAACTTTTTTTTTTTTTTAAAGATTTTATTTATTTATTTGAGAGAGAGAGAGAGAGTGCAAGCACAAGTGGGGTGAGAGGCAGAGGGAGAAGCAGACTCCCTGCTGAGCAGGGAGCCTGATGCAGGGCTCGATCCTGGGACTCCGGGATCATGACCTGAGCCCAAGGCAGCTGTCCAACTGACTGAGACACCCAGGTGCCCCTTCAGTGTGGATCTTAAATAAAATGATTCTCTAATAGAGCTGAGACAACCAAGTAGGGATTGTGAACAAGGGGACAGTAACAGTCAGCAGGCTACCCAAACAATAGTTTCCATCATGTCATCTAGCCACGGTTTCCACTAACGCAATACAGAAGAACATTTCCTCACCTACTAATGCCATCAATTTAATTTAAAAAAGATTACTATTTGCCTCAAATATTTTATGGTTTCAGGTTAAACAATATGGATATAATCTGTTAAAATGAAAAGAAAAGCAGAGGGAAGGCAAATATATGTGTGTTTACACACACGTGTGTGTAGTACTTTTACTTTGAATATGCAATGTAGATATTTTTATGCATTGTATGTGTATAAATCACACACATATAAATATATTATAAAATATTGCTAATTGCGTACACACTCATATTTGTATATATTTTTAAATTTTGCTTATATGCTAATTTTGGTTAGGAGTCATTCCAATCCCAAACATAGGTCTTTTTCATTCCCTACATATTCATACTATGCCGATATGCTATATCTGTATCTGTATAGATATAAGTATATGTATAGGTATATAAATAACAGACTAAATGTACTATCATTTCTGTTACAGATAGAAAATTCATAGAGAAGACAAATGACAGCACTCACATGGGTTCAGAATACACAGTTTTTGTTCTAATGGAATACATTTCCACTATTCACACATAACAATATTTTATGGTAGACGTTCAAATTCATGGTTCAATAAAAATAAGGATGCCAAGAAACATTCTCAAGGCGGTATTTTACCTAAATCCCCAATTGCTGTGACAAAAGGAAGCAAAAAACCTGGCTACAATTATATATTAGCAGCAAGAAGTAGAATTTCCTAACCTGCCTTCCTATATATTTTCCAGTTTCAGTGTTCCATTTAAAAACGTTTAGCAAAATAATATATTAGTAAATTATTGTTCATAGAATGAAGACTTGATTCTATATTCTACATAGTAATCTTGACGAAAACAATCACATTCTTAGGCTACTTGCTGCTTGTAAATTATAGGGTAGTGTAACTATTATACAGAATTTGGCTAAACATTCAATTCCATTTTCTCTTAATTGAAGCTAATTCTATGTAGAACAAAATGCAGTGTGTTTTAATGATGGATATGGTTACTTAAGACTCTTAATAAAGTCAAATATAATCATTCAGCCCACAAAGTCAATGGACCTTGAGTCTGAATCATCAAATAAAGCAAATATTAATTCTATGTTTTGTTGTGTAGACATAATTCAAAAGTGAATTCATTATACAATGATTGATCTTCTTCCCCAATATAAAGTTCAATATCTTACAAAGAGTTATTCAAATAGATTCTTAAAAAATCAAAACAGTGAAGTACTGATACATGAAATGACAGCAATGCCCATGAAAGAAATGCTACATTTGCACATTGTAGACATTAATATAAGTTTGTGGCATTGTTGCCATAGAATCTGTCACATGCCTGAATAATTTTGCACCTTCACGAATTTTTTATCACTTAGTTTGGCTCACTACATTGCCATGATTTTTGAATAAATGTTGTTTTCAATGTGGACCAAAACATTAATCATTGGTCTACTGTCATTCACTTGGTTTTCTTGCTCACACCCTAAATTGGAGTATTGATCTTATGAAGTTCATATTGGATAATATGATAAGTAATCATAACAGTGAAAATTAAAAGGCTAATTTGAAACACAAGTATACAACAATGATAAAGTGTTAATGACTAGAATAGGGCCTACAAACTGTAGAATCAAATTATATGCATTTCAGATGACCCTGAAAGATCTTGAAAACTTCATAAATTTCACTGTAATGGACATTAATGATAAAGATTTAAACACACAAGTCAGGGTCGCTTGAGTGACTCAGTCATTAAGCGTCTGCCTTTGGCTCAGGTCATGATCCTAGGGTCCTGGGATCGAGCCTCACATCGGGCTCCCCGCTCAGTGGGGAACCTGCTTCTCCCTCTCACACTCCCCCTGCTTCTGTTCCCTCTCTCGCTGTGTCTCTCTCTGTCAAATAAATAAATAAAATCTTTAAAAAAAATTAAAAAAAATAAATACACAAGTCAAAAGATTGAATTGTCTAAAGTGATTTTCAAAAAAAATAATAACACATATCTGATGATTCTGTAACTAATTACTGGGAGGAAATACTGAGAAATACAAGCTAGGATGCTTACACATATGTACAGACACAAAACTATTTAATATTTGGATCTCTTCTTATAAGCTCTTGAAAAGAGAACAAACTTTTTTTTAATTTAAAGAGTAAGAAAAATAAAGAAATACTGTTAAAAACTATTTATATCTACTGTAGCAATAATTTACGATGTAAAATTGTGTAGGCACCGCACTATATAACAAACTGAGCTTAGTAAACTCAGAGTAGTGGACTGGTGGTCAGAAAATAAAGATCCCCAGCTCTGCATTGGCATTAATTAGTTGTAAGAATTTGTACTTCTAACTTTTCCTCCTGCCTCAGTTTCTTCATCTATCAAATTTTCTAAAGTTCCTGAGCTGCAAATTAAAAAAGAAATTCAGTTTTATGGTTAGGACTTTAGAAATAGGAAATCGGTATCTGACACTTTACTCAATTTTCTTCTTTTCTCTCTTGAGGACAGTATTTTTTGTGTTGCTAATGAACTAAAGTCCTTAGCTCCCAGGTTAAACGAGAAAGTGAGTATGATTTAGGTTTGTACATACCAAGATCATCTGTATACATGTTTTACTTAAATTCTCCAGTTAGTATGCATATACATTTTCTTACAATTTATCCCTTACAATGTTTCTGATTTAATCTTTTAGTTCTTTAAAAATACATATTCTTATTAAAGAACTCATACCAATTAGCCTTCATTTAAGCTTTGCATTTTTAAAAGATTTTTTTTAAATTTAGTTATTTATTCGTTTATTTATTTACTGAGAGAAAGAGAGTGAGCATGCATGCACACACTTGTGTGTGGGTGGGGAGAGAGGGGCAAAGGGAGAGGGGGAGAGAGAATCTCAGACTGTGCTGAGCACAGAGCTTCAAGCGGGGCTCAATCTCACAACCCCAAGATCATGACCTGAGCTGAAATCAAGAATTGGTCATTTAACCTACTGAGCCACCTATGTACCCCAAGCTCTGCATTTTTTTTTTTTTTTTATGATTTCCTTTATTAAGAAAGAGAATTAAAGTGTTTGGAGATCAGTAAGATTAGATTTAGTTGTTAAGGCACAACAACTTAAAATCTAATAACATAAATTTGGAAAATATATGCAAAAGTTCCTTGAAAATTAATACATATAACTTCTTAGTTGTAGACCCAGTACAATCAACATCTTTGGGAGAGGGCTTTTTCCATTAATGTTATACTAAAAATTATGAAGCAACATCTTGACTTGTTAGTAATTCTAGAAAAGTCTGCATCTTAAAGCTCAATTTTTGAATAAGCATGGAGAAAGAAAACTTCGTGATTGTCAATAAAATCAATAAAGAGAAAAGAGGAATGAGCAGTTTGGGGTATTCTGAATGTGAAGGTATTCTGGGGCTGTCAAAATGGCACAGTGGCCATCTTAAGACCAACCCAATCAGTTGAACAAACTTTATAAAATCCAGCTGCATGAGGTGGGGGTTGTCTTAAAACACAAGGCTTAGGTATTTTCCATCCTAATTCGAAGAAAAAACTGTGTAGCCACAAGTAGGCAAGATAACAAGAGCCTATAGCTGTTGACCATTGTTTTGTTTACCTTGCAAGAGCTTCACTTACTTGCATCACTTCAATGCAAGGGAAGGAAATATATATGTATGTGTGTGTGTGTGTGTGTGTGTGTGTGTGTGTGTGTGTGTATATATGCAGAGATTCCATTTGGATGATGAAATGTCAAAATTCAGTTGTCAGGAATGGCCTAGCATCTAAAAAAGCTTCTTATTAAATGGGGTTTCTGGGGCACACCTGGTCTAATGAAGCACACATTAAGCCTGACAAGAAGCCTTTCCAAACCATTTTGGTTTGCTCTAAAAATGTCTTTTAGTTCTTTTTAAAAATTTGCCAAAACCTAAATCCAACACCATTTTCCTAGTAATTACACGTTGAAGGATGTAATCAGTGCAGCCTTCTGAAACTGAGAGACCAGTCGCCCTGCTTTGGGCATTTTTCCACAGTTGCTTTTGTTAACGTACTAATGAGCCATTGTCACAACCGAGCCAGCCTGGCATTAGCACTTATAATAAATTTACTTCAAGAGCACTGCTGTTTGTAATTAGCTCTTCATTACACAATCAGGCTGATTTAGAGAAACTCTCATATGATTTGCTCAGCAAATGAAGCAATATAATTACACCTCACTTCAAATCAACAAATTAGACTGCTGTTTGCAATTGGCTATATTATGTACTATTAGTGCCCGGGCAATTGCAGGCCTGTTGCTTCCTTTAACACTTAAGTAAAGTAAGTCTAATTAAAGCACTGAATATTTCTGTAGATGCAAGAATAGATACAGCATGGTCACAGTTTTTATAATTAAAGAGGGGACCCAAGATTTATGTTCAGAATATTTTATACTCAACTCAAGCCTTGGCCATTTAAGGCTCTTGTGAGAGAAATCAGAAACTAAAAACATAACAGGATGGAATGAAACATTTCTTTCTGAACCGAATTATTTCCTAGCAAGGGCACATGAAAATTGAGTAAGATTCAAATTAGGTTAAAGCAGAGTCATGAGTTATCCATTCAGCTGTGCATTTCTTAGTACTAGATATTTAGTATCCATCAGCTAGTGTAATGGCTTGTGTCAGTTCCTTTTCCTCATAGGGTCTTTGACTCTGGAGCAATCTACCCACCGGCTGTAGTAATCATTGGGAGAGGAAATTGGTAGGAGTTTTAGAGATGGGTTGCCAGATTTAAAAATTCAAGACATCAGTTAAATTCAAATATCCCGCATTTTATCTGGCAATCTTGTTTTAGAATATTTGAAATACATTCCTCTGTGTTAAACTGAGAAACTGAAAATCCAAAAAATAATTCCCCCAAAAATAATGGATTAAGAAAACAACTGTCAATGATTCCATGAGTTTGGGTTAGGATCGGGCCTCTCCATTAACAGTGTACACTTCTTTAATTGAAGGTCTACGTCACCTCATTTCTAAATTCCAAATTGTTGACATTTGGGAAGATTACCAGTCACAATTGATGAATAAATCAATAAAGAGGAGAAGATTCAGTGATTATACTTTTTTATAGTAGACTGATATTGTCTTCAATGGTAGAGTAATACTCCTATTCAAAGGCCCATTGCTTTATAATTCTAGTGTAGATTTCTCTATCAAGGCATGCAGCTTTTTAAGAGTGGTGTGTGTGTGTGTGTGTGTGTGTGTGTATGTATGTATGTGTGTATCCTTCAATTAATGTTTTTGACCTATTAAGGGATGATGTATGTTGTGCACATTCATGATATGCGGTTCTGTTATAGTTTCATGAAATTCAGCTGTTTTAAGACAATTTTTGTCTAAAGTTAGGAAAAGACTTCTATATCCTTGCCAAATCCTAAATTGTTTTATTTTAAAATTTTGTTTGGTGAAGTAGTTCTTGAAAGATTTAGAACTCCTTAAATGTATTCAGTGAGTTCCATTCATGGTGCATATGATCAAGTTGACTTGTGTCTCCCTCATCTATTACATGGACTGTTCCTCATTCTCAAATGGGCAACTATAAGACTGGCAGCTTATACAGCCCGCTGCTAAAGCTTCAGAATCCGGGCGCATGTTTAGCTGAGACAGAAGGACCCCATTCTACTGTTTTCTGATGCCCTTCGCTTGAGGCCACAAGGAAGTTTGAAAGTCCATTCAGATCAAGAGCCCATGCCTGGGCTGTGCTGGTTCTGAGATGTGTTATTGATCAGACACTGTGAAATGAGCAGTACCATGTCCATGAACAACTTGCCAGATTTTAGTTTTATAATTTTTATTTTGAAAAGTATTGCATTATCACACTCCTTTTCACTATTTATTTATTTATTTATTTGAAGATTGTATTTATTTATTTGAGAGGAAGAGAGAGACAGTGAGAGAGCACACAGACAGAGGGAGCAGCAGAGGGAGAGGGAGAAGCAGGCTTCCCGCTGAGCAGGGAGCCCGATGCGGGGCTCGATCCCAGGACCCTGGGATCATGACCTGAGCCGAAGGCAGACACTTAACGACTGAGCCATCCAGGAGCCCCGTTTTCACAAGTTATTTAAAGATATTGACTAATGAAGATACTTTACATCATCCTAGAAAGTTACTTTAAAAAAAACAAGTGTCCAGGGCGCCTGGGTGCCTCAGTTGGTTAAGCGACTGCCTTCGGTTCAGGTCATGATCCTGGAGTCCCGGGATCGAGTCCCAGATCGGGCTCCCTGCTCAGCAGGGAGTCTGCTTCTCCCTCTGACCCTCCCCCCTCTCATGTGCTCTCTCTCTCTTTCTCAAATAAATGAATAAATAAAATCTTTAAAAAAAATGACAGGTTTATAAATCATTCTGTAGAGAGCACTGAGTCTACCAGTTGAACACAGATTCAATTTCAAGAATATAAGGGAAAATCATTTTAGTAATCACAGGGACAACATCACAGTGTTAAGTATATTGCACTAAGCCACACAAACAGCAACAGCATAGAATAAAGCCTGCAGCTCCCCAAATAGAAGAGAGGAAAAAAAATGTTATCCTCCCTATGTACCCATAGGCTGCAGTGAAATGGCACATTGTATGAAAAAAATTCATGTGAAATAGAAGTATCATAGAAAGCATTATTGTTAAACTACTTAAGTATAGTGAACAAAGAGATTGATGTTGGAAAACTGGGGGAGGGGGTTCTGTGTCTGTTAATAAGAACCAGTCTCTCGTCCCTTTTTTTTTCGTCGTCTCTTTCTCTCTTTCCCCCAGATGCCAGAGAAGGTGTACTGCTAATACTAAATGGCTTGAAAAGATTCTTCACTGGATTTTACCTTCACAAGTAAACAAAAATTTCGACTGCATATTATCTCCATTTCTGTGGGTCTATTTCTAAAGTTTGTGTCATATCCACAGTTTAACTAAATTCAGACATAAGTGTAATGAGACACCTTGCAAGAAGCATAGTTTCTGTGTCAAAGTGAATTAAAAGAGTATGTGTATACTTAAATAAGCAGGCCATAAATTCATAGACAGACAATGAAATAAAATTGACCTGAAAGTTATTTTCAAAAAGGGCAAAAAGCATAAAAGAAAAATAAACTATTTTCTCTAATTTAAAACACTTGTAGTGGATGGGAATTTTACATATTGAGAAATATGCTTTGGAAGATTAAAGCAAAGTGTGGTTTGGCCCATAGAAATGGCCATAGCACAAGCACCTGGGTGGCTGAATCGGTCAGGCGCCTGCCTTTGGCTCAGATTGTGATCTCCAGGTCCTGGGATTGAGACCTCTGTCAGGGCTCCCTGCTCAGCTGTGAGTCTGCCTCTCCCTCTGCTCCCCGCCTCCTGCTTGTGTGGGATCTCTCTCTCTCTCTCATAAAAAAATAAAATCTTAAAAAAAAAAAAAGGAAATGGTCGTAGCAAAGCCAACAGCTTGATTAGATTCTGAATGCCATATGGAATATTGAGCTTAGCTTTATTTTCCCCTCTTTGGGAACGAAAATTAAGTTAATAGACAATATAATTCACTAATTGTAGATTTCAAGAAGTAAAATTATATAGAAGCCAAAATTAAGAAAAGGATAAAGCTCTATATGATTTTCACACAGTTCTGTGTGTTAGTGTGCATGTTTCAAATGTGATTCATTGTTCATGTGACGGAAAAAACACAAATGAAAGAATATGGGAGTTAACATAGAATACAGAAATTAAAACTTGAACTTGGCAAAAAGACGAGAAAATTACCCTGAATAGAGTCACCTGTATGTCCATCTCTAACACAACAAAATACTGGATTTGCTTTCTTTCTATTTTCTCCATTTCTGCTAGACAGTTTTGTCCCCGATTCTCATTCATCATTCATAGTGAAATGTTTGCATTTACATTTCACTTCACAAAAAGAATAGCTCTCCCGGGCAATGTGTGTCTGTCCCTCTTAGTAAAGGGAAACTCACGGTCAAGGATGTGATAGTCATGTGGATATGTCTAATAGACATGCTCGTTAAAGACCTGACTGACTTCATAAGGCCACTCCTTCAGAAGCACACATCGTCAGAATCTCTCCGGCTGGTTTCCCTTGGATCTTTCTTCTCCAGCCTTCCTTCCAACAGTAACCCCCTCTTGGCCTTCAGTCTCCTCATCACTGGGCCTTTGTTTATGCTGCTCCTCTGTTTGGAGCCTGCCACTCAGGTTGGACCTAAATGTGACAAAGCCTCCGAGAAGGTGTCATGAGTTGTAGGTGTCCCACAGTCTTGCACTTCTCAACTCTCCTGGAATTCCTGTGGCAGTTATAGTCTAACATCATGTATTTTTAAAATACATCATCATTTGGTTTTGCTCACTTGCAAGACCATGTGTATCTTGTCCATATCAATCTTTTGTCCCAGATGTATCATTATATAATGCTGGGGATTCATCATTTTATCAATGTAGGTTTTGATGGTTTCGTAGTTAGATCTTTGTCCATATTGATAAAATTGGGGTGACAAATCAATTTTGTAAAATTAAAATTAACTGGAATTCATTCTCCTGACAGGTTAACAATAATCTTGCAATGTAAATATTGTGTAAGTGCCAAAGAAACTTTAGCTGAACATTGGCTTTACCTAGCACTTACTAATTATAACAATACTCACAAAAAGCACCAAACTATATATATTTGTTAAACTCAAAGGACACAAATAAATTACATAGGTGATAAGTGAGAACTGAAAATTCTAATTAGCACAATTGATGTTTTTTTCTAGTTTTAAAAGAGCACACACCCTAAGACTTTTAAAATTCTGTTGTGATACCGTTTAATCCTTACGATTTTTCAGAAAAAGTGAATGGCTAAATCTTCCAATTGGTTTATTCTTATAAAGCTGACAACAAGTGGTACAGGCTTAAGTGAGAGAAGCAAGATTTTTAAATACTTATATGTAGATAAAAAGAAAACTTTCTTGGTCAAAGTGAATAAAATTATCATTATAAATAGATTAGGATGAGAAAAAAATTTTTTAAAGCAAGTGGGATAATATTAGTCTTCATTTAAGTGTTATGTTTTGATTTCTCAATTCCCATCTAGGATATTTTACTTATAGATGAGAAAAAGTCAGTGATTTAGCCCAATAGTTTTACTTTTCCACAAAGTAAATAAAATAGGAAAACAAAATCATATGACTATAGAAAAGACTTACACTAGGGTTTCTTCCATGTGATGTAGAAATAGACCAGAAATAATATTTAACAATACCTTAAGAAAAATATATTTATTAAAATTAGATTTTTAGAATATAGTATGATGGTCTATAAATGATTTGTTGGGTCTCTGAGTTGCTAATATGAATACATACTACTTAGTGACTCCTGGAAATTTATAAAATTGAGGGAAGAAAATAACATTCCTGAGAATGAAATCACATTAACGAAGATTCAGCTTGAACTAAAAGCACACCTCATGCAAATCAAAGTGTTCCTTGTTTACTCTGTGTGCACTTAGTTATTTCTCCACAAAATTGTGGAGAAAGATTAATACAGAAATTTTCAGAAAATAGAGGCTAGCCAGAAATAAAAATCCACATAATCCCTTGGCCAGAGTAAACACTATTAGCATTTTATAATATATACTTGTAGTTTTATATATATATATGCACATATATACACACATATACATATAACATAACATGTATGTCAATATATAATTATATATAATAATATATAAATATATAAAATAACATTATAATATAATATAATATATATCAAGAATATATAATATAAAATATATAAAATAACATATAATATAAATACATATACATATACATGTACATATTCATGTAAACTTACACATGCATAGATTTTTTTTCATAAAATTGAGTTAGTTTATGATGACATAAATAATTTTTCTATACTAACTCCACATGCAAAACAATATCTGTTTCACATGCTCTGCTACTCAGTAGTCAGAGAGACCATATGTTCACGTCATTAAAAAAGTGTGGTAACAAAATATATATTTTTAACAATTTATATTTATTTTTCAAGAAAAAGCATTATGAGCCAATTTAAAATTTGGATTTTCTTAGGCTAACTTTAGTATTACTTATTTTGAATACATATGAAGGTGGAACACTGTAATATTTCCAAATATTAGAGTTTCTAAATAGCTCAACTCAGTTTGTCCATAATAAAAAAAAAAAAAGTTGGCAATGACAGGACAATGGTATAAGAATCTCAAAAACATATTTATGAAACCAAGCCCATAAATACAAATTAACACAACTATATTTCTATGCCATTGAACCTACTTCTACAAAGTTATTTGTAGGGACTGAGTACATTTGTTGAATTGATGTACCATGTTTTATTGAACCAATCCCTTATTGTCGGGTGTTCAGTTTGTTTCCAATTGTCACTATTATAGAAAATACCAATATACTTTCTTATGATTTACTTTATCACAGTAAAGAATACAGAGTCTTTTCCTTAGTACAGTCAATTTCTTTCTTTCATCTCAACACATAACTCAAGTAATAAACAGATTGCTAAAGGCTAATCTCATTTTGAAAAGGACAGTGCCAGCCTCGAATGGATCAAATCTAATAACGCTTCCCCCACATTGGATGAGGATTCTCTGAACGGAATGTGAGAAAGGATAGCACTCAATTCATCATCTGTCATTTCTTTCATAAATGCCATTTAAATATTTATTCATTTTATTAATATAAGATCAATACCCTTGATATCTTGGTATTTTGACAACTCATTTTAACACTCATCAGTCAGGATCAGTTCTTAAGTTGACATTGACTAATTATTTTTAATAAGCATTAGCTCCTTTTGCTCTTATTCTATTATCATAATTTAAGAATATTTAATTGCTTTTATAAATTTCCCTCCACAAAAATTGGAATTCTAATACCTAGAAGCTGTTTTTCATGTGGAATTATTTTGTCATATTAGGACTATGTGGTGAAGAAATTTACAAAGTACATGCTGCTTTAGAAAAAGAATAGGAAAAATAATTATCTAATAGCTGGCATGAAGTTAGAGGAAATGAAAGAGTTAAGAAAAAAGAACCCACAAAGAACAGACAATCTAAAAGTAAAGTCAAAGAAAGCCTATACTATACCAACTATAATCTTATTTGGAAAAGAAAAGGTAGAATAAGAAATACATTTAAACACATTTTTATTCCAGCTACAAAGATAGAGTCCATGTGAGGTGAATCAATTAAATTGTTATATGCATATAATTACTCAGAAGTTCCTTGAATTTGTAAAAAATTAGCATGTGGTTCCCAGTGTTTCAAAGATTATGCACCTTCACATTACAACTGCAGGACAAAATACTACTCTCTAAATAATGCTCAAATTCCAGCAATGTTTCTATTATCTTAACCCTATCATGGATCTCCAGGAGATGGACCAATTTCTGTTGTAGCTAAGGTGAACTTTAATGTGAAAAAAATAATAGTAATACATGAAAAGGAGTTCATATGTTCATATATGCTATGGTCTGAAAGTTTGTGTCTTCCCAAAATTCGTATGTTGACAACTTTAATGCCCAATGTGATGGTTTGTGGAGGTGAAGCTCTGGGAGGTGATTAGGTCATGAGAGCATTACCCTCATGAAGGGGATTAGTACCCTGATAAATGAGGCCTCAGAAGCCTTTATCCCTTCTGCCATGTGAGGATACAACGGAGAAGTCCGCTACCTGGAAGAGGGCCCTCAGGTTGCCATGCTGGTACCTGATCTTGGACTTCCAGCATCCAGAACTGTGAGAAATAAATTTCTGTTGTTTATAAACTACCCTGTTTATGGTGTTTTTGTTAGAGCAGCCTAATATAGGACAATATATAAATATGAAGACTTCTAAAGAGTTTATGTTAACTATCATAAACCCATTAAATATGATAGGTTTTAATGATCACACACACATCTATAGAATCTCTTTCACATGGACATACAGATACAAAAAGACATCTATGTATCCTGCCATTATACATTAATTTCATCTCAAGTTTGCATCTTTGTGATTACCAAAGTTTTCTGACTTTATTAGGAATTTCATAATAGATATCATGGTAGAAAAAATCCACAATAAATATTTGATGTTGAAAGATCAACTATATTATTATTTTACAATTAGTAAAGAATATTTCTAAATTTGAAATGACGGATCTTTTCATTACTAAATCCGGAAGTAAGTAGACAAAATGAACTGGACCATGTATTTAACCACTGCATTAAATAAAATGCTCAAGTTTAAAATTTTTTTTAAATTGGAACACAGTGATAGTTACATAAAAATAAAATGGCATTCATGCACTTCTATGAATACTTTCTATTTTTTCCTTTGAGCGATGGCAATATATTCCTACTGAAAATCTCACATTTCCTAGAAGTTGGGGCTACAGTTTTGTTGAAACAGAGCTATGATTGTTGTCCAAGTTATCATAAATATAATTATTCAAGGGAGTGGTTTTACTGAGAAGTGGTTTTAATAAAAGAGAAAATACATCATTAGATTTGGCCACAGAATGGGAACCGTATGCCATTTTCAGAAAACCCTCACCTGGTTTGTAGTTGCATAAAAGCTATTGGAAGCTATAGCTATGTTCCAAGCTGTTGGTCAAGAAAAAAAAATTATAAACTCAGAAATAGTAAATCAAGACAAATAAGATATAGAGGCTGGGGACTAGATAAAAGAAAAGAGTAATTGTAGTTACACAGGCTGTAGACTGGAAGAAAGCAGATCTCCTGGCAATATGAAGTAAATAACAAAGGAAGACTCTTGGTAACTCAGTCTGAATGAAGGAGGATCCCGTCAGGGAGGAAGAGGAAACTGCACAAAGTATTTGGTAGTTAACACAAAGAAAATACACATATTCAAGATACACAATTTTTGGCTTTTGGGGCAGGAGTCTTTTCTGAGGTTGGTAATATGTGGGGATGCTGAGTGTTTCCTGCAAACTTTTAGGATGGTAGGAGGAACACTACGACAATTTTAATCACTTCTTGTTCTGAAAAGGTTGATCTAGCCTCTGTGGTTGGTTGACCTAGGCATGAGATTAGAAGATAAAGCAGTTAACTCTTAGTATTTATAGACTCAGTTTCACATCAGGGAGGCAGCTGCAGTTTGCATATTAACAATTAATGATTTAGGCTAATTTGCAGGAGAATTATATTGATGATGCAGTCTTAAAAAAAAAAAAACCCTTTGCCCATTTCATAGGAAAATTTTCTATTTATCCCTCTTTATTTATTTTTTTATTATGTTCAGTTAACCAGCATACAGTACATCATTAGTTTTTGATGTAATGTTCAATAATCCATTAGTTGCATATAACACCCAATGTTCATCACACGTGCCCTCCTTAATACCCATCACCTGATTATCCCTCTTTAAATCTATACTTCACCTCTTATGTCAATAATTATCTTGGGAAGTTGGGAGCACAAAGATTATTCTTTTTCTTTATTATTTATTACCAATATTAAGGCATCTTGCTTATCCCTCTATAGGAAACAAAATATACATGATCATCGCTGTTTTCAAAGGTCTGATACCTCAGGATATATTTTACTTTAGGAAAAAAGTTTAAAATTGTTAAATTCCCCTAATGCTGGTAACTCAAAAGAGGCGTATGTTCAAGAGAAAATCATTGCCTATTGCCAACGCAACGGTAAGATAGGAATTAACTAAAACTTAACATTCTAACAATGAAGAATATAATATTAATTTACATCTAAAAAATTCTAATTAAAACTAAAACCAAAAATATACAAAAAATAAATGTTATAAACTTTTCTGCTTATCCTTATTAAATAAGATAAAATTATATTTTTTCAGTCATTGCACATATTACTTATAAATCTCCATGAAAACAAAACTACTGGCAATTCCTTTAAGAGCTAAAATGCAACTAAAATTTATTACTGTTGTATTAAACCTTAAATTATGGAATCATATAGATATGAGTGCAACTATTGACCATGGGATGTTGGTGATAGCCTCTTGGGACATAATTTGATTGTCAATTGATTCATAAATACAGAATGCTTCCAGAGTTAGTGAAAGCATGTCAATATGATTTTCCTTGGGGAATATTCTAATGTTAAGATACTTTATAGTATCAATAATTCCAATAATATAGATTTAAATCATTTAAAATTGGGAAGAAACTTGTTTATCCTAATAACCTTCTTAAAGATTAAAAGAAGACATTTTAAACATATTTAAGTGTACCTTAAAATATAAGCAATATCAATGGCTATAATTTTGGTGTGGCAGGTACTATATAAGCATCCCAAACAAACCAAATGGACCCTGCCAAAATTATTTCATATATAAGGACTCTGTATTAGTAACACCATAAAGGTGTTTGTCAGAAAGGCTTTCATTAGCATGTTTAGAAGGGAACTTAACAGGTTCAACCTTTTTTCTTTCCTAAGTGATAAAAGGAGAAAATAGTTTGCAGGCCTCCTGTGAACTTACATATACATTGCCTTTAAAAGAAAATAGAATCACATGTATTTATGTCACATTATCTTATGTGAATAAAAATAGTAATTTTCATAGTTATAATTCATTTTCATTAAAATGTTTGAAAGTCATTTTCAACAAAAAGAAAAATATGGAAAATGAAAGTCTAATGTCAACTAATTACAGGACTAATATAAAATTGTGGCAAAGTGAAACTCACCAAAATTCAGAAATCCTTATAGACTTCTAAATTCAGATTACCTGTATACAGATTTTTTTTTTTTATCATATTAACCATGAACACCAAACATCTTCATCTCTTTAATCTGACACAATTTTTCACTGAACTTTTATGTATAGTTTCTTTGGTAAACAGGCTTCATAATAAAAATTTAGAATAATGTATACCTACTTATCACATTTTTTATGCCTACAATGTGGGCAACTGAATTAAAATTATGGTGGAAACTGAATGTAAAGATAATATAAAATTCCCCTAAATTTTGAGTTCTCAATGGAGGCCTGAATAAATTATCATTAATAAATAACTTGAATAATTAAGGATATCCTAGGAGTGAAAATCCCAGGAGTGAAAATCCAGTATCTTATGAAAGTAGTTAAATAAAGCCAACCAGTCAGGCACTCATGATATTTAATTGAGTATAACAGTATGACTGACGGGACTATCACAGAGAAATCTTGTAGATTATGTATATAATATATTATATATATATCATCTTATACCCCCAAAATATTTTGTATGCAATATAAATATTTTTGCATATTATGCATATTATAAATTTTCAAGATAAAGATGGGATTTTTTAAAAAGACATCATTCCATGTATCTTTAATGAACAATGATGTTCCCTGAAAATGAAACTGATGTTACTAATCTGTTACGCAGAGTTGTTGGAGTCTCTCTATTTTGCAAATTTGGCCTGACAATAACTACGTGTGGGTTCTGGGGATGGAAATCAGAAAGTAGAAGAGGTGGCAGTTTTGACAACTTGGGATAGATATGTGGAAGAAGGGTAATGTTGCCCAGTTCTTATAAGTGCTTATCTTGTTCTTACCTTTCTCCAGTTTTTTCTGCCAAGAGCTAGGCACTTCCAGTTGGCAAGCAAATTTCTATCAGTTCCTTTGAGACTTTGTTGGATAGGTTTCTTTTCTTTTTTTTTTTTTTTTAAAGATTTTATTTATTTATTTTGACAGAGAGAGACACAGCGAGAGAGGGAACACAAGCAGGGGGAGTGGGAGAGGGAGAAGCAGGCTTCCCGCGGAGCAGGGAGCCCGATGCGGGGCTCGATCCCAGGACCCTGGGATCATGACCTGAGCCGAAGGCAGACACTTAACGACTGAGCCACCCAGGCGCCCCACGACTGAGCCACCCAGGCGCCCCATTGGATAGGTTTCTTGAAATCATTTCATAGTCCATCTACCTAGTAATAGGCAATGTGCACTATCTGATGACTAAGTATAAAGTCTTTCTTACTTGTCCATGTGGTTGGCAATACAGAGTTAACAAATGAGGGGTAGTTTGAGGGGAAGATATAGTTCCACTCTATGCCAGTAGTCCCTTAGTTGTCCATAGCAATACTGACATCAAGTTTATTAAAATAATTTGAAGAATATGATTGTTCCTATACACCCAGTCTATAAGTTAGTTTTTGTAACATTGTAATATGTTAATGGGTTTACAAATTTTAAATAATATTGACTTGTTTTAAGACAACTAACCACTCTTTTGCACCATTTTCCTATTAGAGTCTTTTACCTTACTGTTTGAATTTTATCTTTTCATTATGACTTGCTTAAGAATACCAACATTTCTGTTTTATATGCCCTGTGTGTAATCAAAATTCCAAGGATCCTCAGTGTAAAACCTTTGTGCATTTCCCATTTCTCTGTGTTAATTTAATATTGCTAATTGACCTTTCTATTTTATGCCTCTTATTTAAGCAAAGTATATATTTTAAGTCATTCTTAGTTATATTTATTCTTTTCCCTAAATAATACTGATTTTGTTCTGGTAACTAAATTCCAAAGAGTCTGTAATTGCTCTATTTCACAGATAATCTCTGAAAACCTGAAAATATGTTAAAAGCAGCCTTTGGAAACAGAGATACTACAGAGTTGAAAAAATAAATTAAATTTTCAAGATATTAGATTGTCTCCCCCCAAAATATTTCATGTTATTTTCTTTTTGTTAAAATATACAACCTTTATTTTGCTAAAGCAAATTTAACTAATAAGGAAAAAATAAAATCAAAGCAGCAAAAATGCTTCTATCAGCAGTTTCCAGCACTCAACCACAATACATATATTAGAAAATATATCATTAGTTACTTCCAAGCAATCCATCATACAATGTGAATCTGTCACTAAATTAAATTCAAATGATGAAATGGAAACATAGGAAACTATAATAGCCAATGGACTGAATTTGGATTTCAGCATTAATTTATGCTATATATGTCTATTCATTTTATTTTGATTACTACATAAACAGAATTATTATTAGTGTTCTACTAATTGTATTTCCTATTTAATTTCTAACCTTTTAATAAATATGTATAGTCTTCATTTTTGTAATTAATCTTGGACAAATCTGCCTATTAATTTGTCTTTAAAAAGGAAGCAATTATTTTTGTGATAATACATCATTACAAACTTTTTTTACTATCTTAATTATTTCTAGTCTTATTTTAATTATATCTTTCTTTTCTCTTTTTTCTCTGTTGTTATTTTTAAAACACTTTGATTTGGACACAGCTAATTAATTTATCCTGTTGAGAAAGTTTTAAACATTTGTCTTATTAATTTTTATTATTAATAGTTTCAGGAGATACTCAAATAATTATTAAAATGTCAATAATTTAGACACAAATATCTTATTCCATATTACCCTAAAGGATTTCACTTGAATGCAAAATAAAATGTAGGTCCTGGATCTTGAAATTGTGTCTAATATAATCATACATTTCTGAATTTTGAATTTGGAGGATGATTAAAAGCAGTCCTCAAGCCATTAGGGATTAGGATAACTCAGAAAAGAAGTTTCATAAGGAAAAATATATACATATGTTGCACAATTTTTCTCATTGCTTATTTTTGAATGGCTAATAACAGAGATAATGATTTCTTCTTTTGTGTGGTGTGCCACTCAGGTATGGTTCAATTGAATTCTTCCCCTAAAGCAGGTAGCTAACACCAAGTTTAGTGTTTGAAAAGTTAATCAGGTGTTCTATATGAGATATAAGTGATTTCCTCATAGATTATTTTAGTCAACAATAAGGGTCTTATTACTAGGACAAAAGCACCTCTTCTAATAAGCTGAATATGAATCTCAGAAAGTACTTAAATGGGAACTGTATAAAGTAATACAGCCAATTGCAGCTCAGGCTGAAGCAGATAAAATGCTAATACCAAATCTCAGTAAAATAAACTTGATTCTATTTGACAGGATTACCTTTTGAATATGTAATGCCTTTTGCATGTTGAAGTAAATACTTCACAGAGATTACTCTCATTTAATATTTTCCATACAACTTACCTAACAAATGTTTTTATTCTTTCACAAAAAAATCTTCCTATAGCATATATATATGTATAAATATATATATAACTTACACCTCTAACTTATAAAAGGCACCAAAACAGAGCTCTAGCAACTTTGAATTGAAAAAAAAAAAAAAAAAAGAATTGATTCAAATATCCAAGGCACATTTTGTTCTGTTATTTCAAATTGACTACAGTGTAGTCTTTCTAAAAGAAATGAGCAAATAGCAACAACAGCTAATGAACATAATATTTCATCTAAATGAAGTTCTTCCAGTGTGCTCAATTATCTGAGAACCAAGTGGCTGAAATCGTGAGCTCTGGAGCAAATAAAACTGAGATTTTTAATACTACCTTATGATAGTAACGTAGAAGGATCTCTTCATTTCTTAAATAACATTAACAGAATGACACTCAGTTGTTGGAAGCAGGAGAAGAGAAAGTACATTAAAATGGTGGCTATTGTGGTTTGACTTAACATGTAACTGAATACACTGCGTGATAGAAGGTGAAAGAGGTCCATTTGTATGTAGAGTATGGAGAGAAAATGTGTTTGGAAGGAAAGGGCAGATGTCTATGCTACAGATAAAGTTTGAAAAACAAATAGAAGATGGGGGAAATGTTGGAGTATGAAGAAACAGTGAGAGCAAAGGAATGGAGGCAAGAGGGTAAGAGAAAGACGCAGTAATGGGAAGAGCATTTAGTTTACATGAATGGGATGCAAACTTAGTCATGGAGGGTGCAGAGGGAAAGACAAGATCCTGGAATATTTTGAAAGTAGTTGAAGAAATAATGACCAAGATGTCCCAAATTTGATGAAAAACATCAAACCTACACATACAAAAAAGCTTAAATAACTCTAAATAAGAAAAACTCAGAGATCCACACCTGGACACAACATAGTCATATTATTAAAAGATAAAGACAGAATCTTGAACACAGCAAGAGAAAACTGACTCATTGGGTATAAGGTGTCTTCAGTTAGGTTAACAGCTGACTTCTTATCAGAAATCATGGAATTCAGAAGGTAGAAGGATATCATATTCAAAATGCTGAAAGAAAAAGTCAACCAGGAAGTTTGTAACCAGCAAATCTATTTTTCAAAAATGAAGAAGGAATTAAGATCATCCCACATTAAAATTTACTATAAAAATATAGTAACTAATATAGTGTATTATGCATAAGGATAAATAAGTAGACTAATGAGATAGGATTGAGAGTCCAGAAATATGCATTTTCATTTGTGGGTATCTGATTTCATATATGGATGCCTAAATAATTCAATGGGGAAAGAATAGTCTTTTCAATAAATTTTGCTGGGGCAACTGGTTATCCACATACAAAGAATGAATTTGGACCCCTACCTTACACAGTATGCAACAATTAACACAAAATGAATCAAAACCTAAATGTAAAAGCTAAAATTATAAAACTTTTAGAAGAGGGAACACAGGAGTAATTTCCCATAACCTTCTGTTAGGCAATGTTTTTTAAGATATGACACCAAAAGCACAAGAGACAAAAAAAGAAAAAAAGAAAAAAAGAAAAGAAATTGGACTCCACCAAAATTAGAAACTTCTGCATTTCAAAGGACACATCAAAAAAGTGAAAAAGCAACCTATGTATGGCACAATATGCTTATAAATTATATATTTAATATGACACTTGTATCCAGAATCTATTAAGATGCTTTACATCTTAACAATGAAAAGATCAAATTAAAAAATGGTATAGGATTTGAGTATATATTTCTCCAAAGATAGATAAAAGGCCAATAAGCACACGAAAGGATATTCATCATTATTCACTAGTGAAATGCAAATCAAAACTTCAATTAGATACTATTTCATACTCGACAGAATGACTAAATATCTAAAAAAGACAGATAATAGCAAGTGTAGGTAAAGCTGTGGAGAAATAAGAATCCTCATAAATTACCAATAGATTATAAAAATGATGCAGCCATTTTGCAAAGCAGTTTAGCAGTTCCTCAAAATGTGACACATATATTTGGCTGAGCAATTTGACTCCTAAGTATACACTCAAGAGTAATAAAAACTAAGTCCTTGGTAAAGCTTGAACATGAATGTTAATAGTTGCATTACAGATAGTAGCCAAAAAGTAAAAACAATCCAGACTGCCCATCAACTGATGAATCAATAAACATGATGTGATTTAGTCATACAGCCGAGTATCTTTTTTTTTTTTTTTTTACAAAAGAATATTAACTCATAAAAGGGAATGAAGTATTTACACATGCTACAGCATGGATGAAACTCAAACCATTATGAGAAAGGAAAAAATCTCATTATCTCATCATGAAAACTACATATTATATAATTCTGTTTATAAAAAATGTCCAGAATAGACAACAAAGAGACAGAGGGTATATTAGGGGTTACCAGGAGCTGGGGGAGGGAGAAGTAGGGAATGACTACTAACAGGTACAAAGCTTTTTTGGGGATGATGAAATAAATATTCTTAAATTGAATGGTAATGATGGCTGCACAACTCTGTGAATATTGTCAAAAACACTGAACTGTGTATTTTAACACAGTCAGCTTTATGGTTTGTGAATTATATTACCAATAAATCTTTCAACAAAAGAGACCAAAAAAGGAAATAAATTTAAGGAAAAGAAACAATCAGTTGTGTTTTATTCGAACCGCGTATCTCAGCTTCTCTGTCCAAAATTCTTAGAGAAAATGGCAAGTGATAAAAATAAAGAATAATCTTCATGGGAATTTTTAGAATTTTATTCAACTTCCCTTTACATTATTGTTTGCAGTAGAGTGCCTTCAGCAAATTGTATGAATTCATAAAGCTTGCCTAACCAGGGCAGTTAAATAAAAAGCTAGAGTTCAATGTATGACAGAAGTACAAACTGTTAACTTTCAGATTCGTTAAATTATCTCTTCAATTTAACTGTTATAAAAAATAAATTTATTTTCACACAAAACAAAATTTATTTGCATTAATGTTCCACTGCAAAAAGGAAAAGGAAATAAACAATTTGATAAGTTGAAAAGCAACAAAGAAACCAAAAAAAAATTTTTTTTTAAAGATTTTATTTGTTCATTTGAGAGAGTATGAGATAGAGAGAGAGCATGAGAGGGGGAGGGTCAGAGGGAGAAGCAGACTCCCTGCCGAGCAGGGAGCCCGATGCAGGACTCGATCCCGGAACTCCAGGATCATGACCTGAACCGAAGGCAGTCGCTTAACCAACTGAGCCACCCAGGCGTCCCCAAAGAAACCAAAATTACTTTAGAATGAGATGTTCTAAATATTTTAATTGTAAAACAACAAAACAACAAAAATTGGAATGTGACCATATTTAGACTGTCACTTACTTCTCTTTCATGGTAAATTATCTGGAATATGTTTTACAGATTTAAATTACATTTTTAAAGCTTTAGGAAATAGCTTTCATTGTTGTGAAATCCCATTAAAATAGATTACTTATCTTAATTGATGCATATTAGAGAGTGTTGATGTTCTTTTTTTTCCTATTGAACTCAAGTGTACATCTTTGTGTACTTAAAAAAAAATAGAATATATACACTAAAAGTAAAAAATTCCACCAGAGTAACATCAATCTTATTCTGACCCATTCTGGTGTTGAATATTGAAAGGCTTTAGATAAAGCTACCAAAAAGAGCAATATCAAATACTTAATAAAATAATATTTTATAATTGTATTCATGCAAATAAAACATAAACATCAATTTCATCTAGTTCATAATGCACACTCTCTCAGAGATACATTTTTAAAAACTTGTGGCTGATAATATATAGACCTCATAAATCAATGTGTATGTAGTGTACTTTCTTCACTTTGTATGTTATAAAATTCATAATTTATGTTATTACCAAGCACTAGGATCCTATTGAGACAGGGAAACTGAAGGGACCCTATTAAAAAAAAAAAAAGCTATTTATTTTCTTCGATCCTTTTCCTGCTTCTGCTCTGGCTAGGACCTGCACCCATGCCGTACATACACCTTAGAGAACAGATAATATGTCCTCCTTATAAAGGTCAAGGAGTTAAAGGCTTCTTTGGGGTCTTCCAGCAAATAGATAACATCTAAGGAGTGGCCAAGTGAGGTCTTCATGAACATTCTCTAAGACCACAGACTCCAAACACCTTGACACGAAAACCCCTGATTCTAGGGCATAAGGAACTTACGGAGGACACCAGTTCCTGGATGCCTGAGAGGACACATACGCCCGACCACTATCCTCCGTAGAAACTCCAATCCCCAAGCAAATATGAGACTCTCTCTCCTTTCCTTTCTGAATCTCCCAGACACTCTATATATCTTCAGTAAACTCTGCTCTCACTTCCTCTCGGCTTGCATTTGATTTCCATCCTGCACAAAGCCAAGGACTATCTTAGCTGGTCTTGTGGGACCCTCTCTGGCTCTTCGGACCCTGCACTCCTGCATCACTATAATAAAAGAAAAACTTATATAGAGTATCAACTATAAATTATGATAATTTTTATTCATTTGAATACAAAATAAGAAAAATCAACAAAACAAAAAAACACCTTTATAATTTATTTCAAAGGGTGTTAATTTGAATTCCATCAAGTCACTGGTATTTCAATAATTGCTTCTTTATTTTTATATAATATTTTTTCATTTATATACACAATTGCTTATTATTTAAATAATTAACATTAATGTTATGCCAATGCTTATAAAGTAACCAGGTGATCTTTTATCCAGACTTTGGAGGCTGATAACATTTTTACATTCCTTTTTGAGGATAATGAAATAGAGCCTGAATCAGGCTCTATTTTGCTGATTTCAAGCATTAATATCTATTCCTAAGAATTGTACTTGAGCTCTGGAACTGTTAGTGTTTCTTTCACATGCAGTAAGGAATTATTTAAGAAATATTATTTCAGGGGCGCTTGGGTGGCTCAGTTGGTTAAGCGTCTGCCTTCTGCTCGGGTCATGATCCCAGAGTCCTAGGACCCAGCCCCATGTCAGGCTCCCTACTCAGTGGGGAGTCTGCTTCTCTCTCTTTCCCTTTGCCCCCTCTCCCCTTCGTGTTCTCTCTCTCTCTCTCAAATAAATAAATAAAATCTTTTAAAAAAAGAAACATAACTTCAATATTAGAACTTCTTATCAGAATATACAGTATATAACTCAAGTGGCTGTTTTGGTTAAGGGTGACCGAAAAAGCACTTCCAGAGTCAGAACACTTGCATTATCCCTGTGCAGTCTTCTATAACAGCTCTGGGATCATCATTATAAAATGATTTCCATACTGGTTTATATGGAAGGGAAGTAGTGCTTGAAGGTGACATAAGGTATTTAATACTTATTGGTGTGTCATAAAACCAATGCAAGTTTTCCTGATAATATTATACCCATGATATTTCTAGACACTATTTTGCTGGTATTCTTTTTTCCAAAGTTTCATAATGAAAGATAAAATGACTTCTTAGACATATTTTTACTATCATTTTAAGTCCTCAGCTAATACTGAAAAAAATAAACCAGAATCTTTATAATTTTGTAGCAAGATTGGGATGTTGACAAAAAGGGTTAAAAATTTGGAGTTTTATAAATTTACATGAACTTTCTGAGGCATACTAATGAGACATATACATACTTATGTCTCAGGGGGTTAAATTAAGTTTGTTTTGAAGAAAACATGTATGCATTAAGATTTATATGGTATAACAAAATATTAATTCAAGGAGACTTTGTTCATTTGCAGAAGTACAAAATAAGAAATTCATCCACATTAATATGTCCATTAAATAAAAGATTTAGCACAACCCCTACCCTAATTTCTTGCATGTAATTCAGAACACTGGGGTATTAAAAAAAAATAGAGCTGAATGAAATTAATTAAGTTATATTAACAGCACATAGCAGCATTTTTAACACAGTTTAAAATCGTTTTTCCAACATGGATCATATGCAGAAATACAAATGAGAAGCTTACACCCTTATCAGTTATCACCTCAAGAAAACTTGTCCATCTAGTGGCCTTTTAGGGGAATTCATTATTTGATAAATTTACCAAGATTTAATGAATGACTGAGCTGCACGACTTCTGAAACCCAGTTCTGTCACCAGACCTCAGCAAAAGGTTCAAGTTAATCATTAATGAGGGTGAGCACCTAGAAATGAAAATACTCACATCCTCATAAATAGATTTTCTTCATCCTCACAGGAAGGCCAGAAATGGGAAGAAAATAACCAGCCTATTTATTAGTCAACACACAGAAACAGATACCAGGGGTATCAAAATACTAGATGGCCATAGGAATAGAACTTCCTTCACCTCCTTTATTTTCTCTCCTAAAATGAAAGGTATCAAAAAAAAAAAAAAAAAAACAAAAAACCACTGTTATCTGTCAGGTCTCACACGTTTGGGCATCCTATAATGAGGGGCTTTGCTCCTCTCTGCTAGGAATTGTAGGGTGTTAATTTTAAAGCTTAAATCTCAGAAACTAATTCTAATTCCTTAATGAAAACCTCGTGGAAGTCTTCATGTACTGGGTATGTACTTGAGAACTTTCATGTCTGTTCAATTCATCTACACGTGGTAATCAATCAGTTAACATCTGAAGCTGCCAAGGTGTTAATTTTTTTAAATCCTAAGAAAAGCAGAAGGAGTATTTTATGTATTTATAAAAGAGACAACCTAAAAATAGGTCAAAATGTGTCAATAGGGCAATTACAATTATATTATTCATATTCTTAATTGAATGAATTTAAATAGTTATAACTGCTTTTGTAGTTTGTATCTATAGATAAATCTACCAGACTTAGCAAACAATATAGTAGGATACAAGTTAGATTTGAAATTTTTATCTGAAATTCAAATTTAATTGATATACTGTGCTTAACCTGTCAGCCAGATCTATACAAAGCCTTATCAGAAAACTATATACATGTAGTTTCTACATGACCTTAAGTAATATGGATATGGAATATAACCTTTAGTAACCAAAAAGGGAAAAAAAAATCAGAAAAATCTCCCATAAGCCATAATAATCACCAAAACACATGCTGTCAAATTATTTCATATTCACCACCAGCAGGTTTCAAGTTGAAATGAATGTAGATGAATTGCTGCTTTTTCACAGTGATATAAGGCTTATCTCAGTTTTTTGACAGGGCCTCACATAACAAAGCTCCTAATGGAAGCAGAAATTGTCTTCAATTACACCCTGTGTCTAAAGGTGGGTCAGCCTAGCTTTTTAAGCTCTTAAAATGTCTCTGATTTTTGTCAGGGTTAGCAAATTAATAGGACTCAATGAACTTTTATCCTTACTTAAAAGTTAAAACTTGGAGGAAAGCACTACATACATTATGATTTTTTTTAAGCTTTCCCATATTAGGTTTGGAGATGAAATCACAAGTTTATGCATAAGAAGCAATTTGAAGAAGAGCAAGACAAGGATTGAAATTGAGGTGCATTGCAACTGTGAGTGCTACAGGAGTTCTGACACCTGATTTCAGAAATGGATGGGGGTGTTTTTAAATTCATCATTTATTAATTTATTTAATGAATATTAATTAAGCATCTACTATTCTATATCCTAGGCAGTAAGGACACAGCAGTGACAAAAAAGAGCAATTGTGTCTACCCCCCATGGAGCTTACAGTCTAATGTGGGGAGATAGGCCTACACATGCTACTTTAATTTGAATAAAAACTGTTCTGAAAGAAAAGTTTCCTATGTTTCTTTTTCACATATATAGGAACTATATATTATACACTTGTTATATATAACACATATTATAATTATACATAATATATAAAATATATATTACATATGATATATAATTACACAAATATATATATATATATATAAATTTATCTCATTCTGTTCATTAATTGAGCATTATTATTGTATCTTTTCCATTCCATTTGATTAGGAATAATCAGATAGGAACATATTCTTCTGCACATTTTTTATTTAAAGTTCTGAATCTTTGTATATAACATCAGATCAAATATATTCAACACATGTTCTTTTCTTCCCATCCCATGCTATCTTGCCACTGAGACTCAGTGTTAAAGGAAGAAATGTTATTTTCTTTCAAATATAAATAGATTCATGCTCTTGGAATTCAAAATTCCTAGAAATCGAAAGTTTTTCAATCAAATAAGTAGAATTTATTTTGTATTTAACATAAGACTCTTCTGACATTGACCTGGGACAAGTTCTGACCCTGATTTTATTAAATCTACTATATTCTGTTTTCTTGAAATTCTCTCATCTTGGAAAAATCAAATAAAATATTCAAAATAATTAATACCACACCTTAAATTACTTACAAACTCACTCAAATGGGATAACCATATCAATGGGCTTATGAGTTTGTGACGTTTGGAAATCATTATTGCAAAGATGCAGTTTGTTCCTAGAAGCTCCATTATCTCTGACAAAAGTCAGTATTGTGCAGTAGCAAAGTTTTCTATTCTGCAGAATCTCTCAATCACTTCAATTAACTAAAGGAACTGAAGAAATACACTCACCTAATAGGTGAACCTATTTTCATACATTTAATTTTAAAGAAGTGAATGATTTCTATTTCCGTGGATGGATAAATGAGTGAACATAAAGATTGATTCAACCAACAATAATTTCAGGACTATGACAGACTCAGAAAAAAAAAATTAATATGATAATCCTCTTTTTCAAAGAGCTCATTAGCTGGTAGTAGGCATAGATATAAACTCATATCCAAATAATGTGGAAATTGCAATGATATTGACTCAGACTATTAGTATAGTAAAGAGGAATCCCTGCAAAGGTAGTTGCCAACAACTGTTACAGACCTCTATGTGCCAAGTACTACCTAAGCACTTTACACATACTGACTTTAACACTTACAGCCGCCCTATGAGATGGGTACTATTATCCCCATTTTACGGCTGGGGAAACTGAGTCACAGGTTTTTATTGTTGTTTGTTTGTTTTAAAGTAAGCTTTTCAAACAACCTCCCGTATAACCTGACATGGCAGGTTTTCAAGGAAATTGGGCTAAAGGTGTTATACTAGTCTTAAAAGATTAGTTAGAATAAGGGGCACAGAAGGAAAGGAAGTGTTATGGAGATGCCTTTCAGGTAGAGAAAACAAGCTTTTAAAAAATCACAGGGGGGACACCTGGGTGGCTCAGTCAGGTAAGTATCTGCTTTTGGCTCAGGTCATGATCCCAGGGTCCTGGGATTGAGTCCAGCATCAGGCTCCCTGCTCAGTGGGGGGCCTGCTTCTCCCTCTGCCTGCAGCTCTCCCTGCTTGTGCTCTTTCTCTGAGAAATAAATAAATAAAATCTTTTAAAAAATAAAGAAAAAAATACAAAATCACAGGGGCAACAAATATATGCAGTGTGTCAGTTTGGTTTTGCAATGACAAAAACTGCAAGATAGACTATAGAGAAAGATGAACTGGAGAGCTAATTAATAAAGGGCCTCTTGAGGAAGAGTGCACTTTGCTTGACATGTTAAGGGTGGGAATTTGTTTAGGCCTTCACAAAAGAGAGGTACTTTGGACAGGGGCCCCTCATAATTACAATTTTTTAAACATTTTTTAATTTAAATTCAATTAATTAACAGATAATGTATTATTGGTTTCAGAGGTACAGGCCTGTGATTCATCAGTCTTATATAATACGCAGTGCTCATTACACCACATGCCCTCCTTAATGTCCATCACTCAGTTACCCCATCCCTCCACCCCACACCCCTCCAACAAACCTTCAGTTTGTTTCCTATGATTAGGAGTCTCCTGTGTTTTGTCTCCCTCTCTGGTTTCATCGTTTTATTTTTTCCTCTCTTCTCCATGATCTTCTGTTTTGTTTCTTAAATTCCACATATCAGTGAGATCATATAATTGTCTTTCTCTGATTGACTTATTTCGCTTAGCATAATACAATTTTTAGGTAGTTGTACAGCTTCAGAATCATCTATATGAAATCATAGAGACACCAAAGGCCTATGAAGATAGTATGTTTTTTCTTTGTAAAGGTTTATAGGATCTTTCCACCACTGTGCTATACCTATTCAAAGGTAACAGTTTTATGAGGATGGATGGAGGGAGGTGGGCAGCGTGGGCTAAATGGGTGGTGGATATTAAGGAGGGTACTTGTTGTGATGAGCATCAGGTGTTATATGTAAGGGATGAATCACTAAAGTCTACACCTGAAACAAAAAAAAAAAAAAAAAGGAAAGAAGGAAGGAAGAAAGAAGTTTTAAAGGAAAGAAGCAGTTATTTAATAATTTCTAATAATCTAAAAAACATAGATATTTAAGACTTTTTATTTATCCATTCATGAGAGACAGAGAGAGAGAGGCAGAGGGAGAAGTAGGCTCCCAAGGAGCAGAGAGCCCGATGCGGGACTCGATCCCAGGACCCTGGGATCATGACCTGAGCCGAAGGCAGACGCTTAACCATCTGAGCCACCCAGGCGCCCTAAAAAACATAGATATTGATTCTGTACTCAAATTTGCCAGAGCTAGAATTAGAGGTCATCTACTTCAATTCCACCCTTTTGTAACAAAAACAATAATGGCCAAAACTAACTGAGTGCTTACTTTGTACCCACTCCAGTTCTAATTGCTTTCCATGTAGAAACCCAATTTCCCAATGAGTGTATGACAAGTGAGATAACTAACTTGTTCATGGTTACAAAGCCAGTAAAGGTAAAGCCACAGTTCAAACCTAGGATGATGCCCAAATAAAGTACTTAACCACCACTACTCATGACAGAGAAAGAAAGGTAGAGTGCCTTGCTGATATGTTTGGTTGATTATCAGAATGAAACATGACCCAGGGTCCCTTCCTCAAACACCCTGCCCCATTTGCTTTTCTTTTCTTTTTTAAGATTTTATTTGAGAGAGAGAGAGAGAGGGAGAGACAGAGTATGAGATGGGGGAGGGGCAGAAGGAGAAGCAGACTCCCCACTGAGTAGGGAGTCTGATGTGGGGCTCCATCCTCCTGAGGCTCCAGGATCATGACCTGAGCCAAAGGCAACGGCTTAACCCTTAACCAGGGCTTAACCGACTGAGCCACCCAGGTGCCCCTCATTGTGCTTTCAATTTGCATTTCCTGATGACTGATGATGCCGAGAATCTTTTCATGTGCTTATTTAAGGCCATCTATATATTCTTTTGTGAAGTGTCTTTTCAAGTCCCATTTAAAATATGAAGTTTTCTGTCAATTTGTTATTGATTTGTAGTAGCCATTTTCTGCACCTTCTGACTCACTGTTGATAAAATAATTAACCACATTTTCAGACACCAATTGAGGAACATGCTGACATTATTCATCATGCATTGACTTGGCAAAAGCTTATTTTGGGTTCAATTTTGACCAGGTATAGCACCGACTGTCATAAGGATTTTCTCAATCCTACCAGGTATGAAGCCCAGCATTAATGTGAGGTACTGCGGCAATTTATTTTTTCACTGGGAACATTGGACTTCAGCAACCTTGTAGATTTTCCCTGATCTTAAAATGGAAAGCAGCTTAAAGAATTTGAAAAGATTATTTGCTGTATCTGTTACTAGTGATGCCTTAGAATGTCTCTTGCCAGAAAAGCAACTTCACCATACTAAATCATCAGAAACACTCTTTTTTTTTTAAAGATTTTATTTATTTATTTGAGAGAGAGAGAATGAGAGAGAGCAAGTACATGAGAGGGGGGAGGGTCAGAGGGAGAAGCAGACTCCCCGCTGAGCAGGGAGCCCAATGCGGGACTCGATCCAGGGACTCCGGGATCATGACCTGAGCTGAAGGCAGTCGCTTAACCAACTGAGCCACCCAGGTGCCCCCATCAGAAACACTCTTGACCTACAGTACCAACAGTTTTAAGTTTAACATAAAATATTGCTACTTTGCAGTATAGACTGACAGTTTTCCCTAAAATTAGCAGAATGGGTTACATTTTTAAATTCTGAACTAGGTAAAAACAAATTCTAGATAAACCAAGTGGCCATCATTTCTAAAACTTAAACGTGTTTGACATGATACATTCATTTGCTATGCTATTTCATATACTGTCCTTGATCATCTGGTATCAATACAGAGTATGTTCACTCCGTTCGATTATAGGGAAAGAGAGAGGAAGAAAATTAGGCCATGGGCCAAAGAAATTGAATGCAAGTTTCTATACAGGGCTTGACAGTAAATACCTCTGGCCTGCAAGAGAATTCAGTCTTTGACACCTGGACCTGAGCTGCATTCTTTCACATATCAGATTTGCCTTCTTTTGGATGACAGTCTTATAAATGGAGTTTTATTTTAATTGGGTGTCCACTTCTATTCTCTTACAAATTCTACCTACTAGTAATATCCCAGTTTCTTCTAAGAACAGCACAATCGCAAACAGTTCTGAAGTAGGTCATTCAGTCAAATGCAGTCATCCTTCTGATTTAAGTCCCCTCCTTTTCCTGTCCTCAGTGAAGAATACCCCATGATTCCCCTGTGCTTGGTGATTCAATTTTAGAAATTAATCATCAGTTCCCTGATCACTAGTAAATGTGGACTTATTATAACTCAGCAACAATGCTATTTATTTAGAAGGAGCAAGTCATCTGTACCATACAAATTAAAAGAGTTGGCAAGAGCTCCTTTAAAATTCTGATTTACTATACAGAATATAGGATATTTTTGAAATCTGTCATGTCACTGTAGATGAAAATGTAGTTTTCTAGATATCATATGGCTAGATATCAAGGTAGTCATCATTAAGTGGACCTTCTTTATTGGTACCATAGGCCAGCTGTAAGAAAGCACTCCCATAAGAAAAATGAATATATATTAGAATATATACATCATTTAGGAGCTTATAGCTTTTAGTATAGCCATTTTGGCTTATTGCCTACTGGTTAGAAGCTGTAGATATCTAAATATAGACTTGGATCTTGGGGATTATACATCCATGACTCTGCTCATCAGTATGACCTCTTTTGATTCATAAATCCTTTTGCAATGAGGGGCCTATGTGGTTTTAGAAGATGACCACATCATCTATAGTCTTAGGTAATTCATCAGGACTGCCATGTCATTTGGCTACTGGTGCATAGGGATCTTGAGTAAGGGACAACACACAAGACTAGCTAGCAAAAACAGTATGTCGGGGATTCCCAGAAGCTTACCATACCACCAAGAGTCATCTTGCTAGGACATCTTTTGGACTTGGCTTGATATCCATTTCACTGGAGGCACCTCTACCCATGCATGTCTCACTTTTCATTAAGGGGCACATATAGGCTGCTTGGTGTCAAGCAATCTGTGGTAATCGCAGATGGTTATAGGAGTGACCTAAGAAAACTATATGCCCTGTACCTGGGATCCAAGGAGCAGTATGATACATTGGGTCTCATGGGATATTATATTAAGGTCACTCCTGTGGGAGAAGGAAGTTCCAGTTCTAAGAGAATCTGAATTTGAAAGTCATACCTCCCACTGGGATAATGTTTCATTAATATCTAATAAACCTGTGCTCACTCATAGTACTTAATGTATCTCTTATTACTTAAAACATATAGCTGCAATTAGTTTAAAATTTTTCCAAAGATCAAAAACAAGTGCACTCAACTTTGGAAACTGAAATTTGTCTTTTTGTACATATAGACATTTTTTGTCTGACTCGAGTCTTGGGAAGTTATTTCCTTCATCATCATTTCATGAAGATTATTCATGGTTAAAAGATAGATGTTGCAATTTCTTTGGGCAGGTAGCAATGGTTTAGATCTTCAAGCATGAACTTATTTGAAACAGTCACAGATAATCCTGCTATCTCCTCTCTGTATTGAGTGACTTATTTTTCCTACACTTTGCAGTTTAGAGACAGTTTTTCTTGAGTAAAAAAAAAAAATGAAATTACATCTTGTTTCTATAATCTCCTCTCATATCTAATCCTTTCTAAGTTTCCAAGACCTATAAGTGACAGAGTTGGGACTTGAATTCAAGACTCTCTAACACCTAAGCTGTTAACTACTCACTATATTTCTACCTGTCCTGTGAGTTTATAAATTTACAATATTCAATAGTGTAAAATAAATAAATACTTCCTTTTCTTCATAGAGTCTTTATTTTCTAAGAAGCAGTGTTTCAACTTGGCAAAACCAGAGCGGGGGGAAATGTAACCAATCTGAAAAAAAAAATCAATTGCTTAACTTTGATTTCAAACCCCAAATATATCCCCATTAAGTTGGAAATAGCCTTCATAATCCTGAAGAAACATATGCAGAAGTTAAAATGATAAGTTACAGAGTTAGAATTTATTCAAGATAGAATATTTAACTTTTTTTCATTGCCCACTATAGCATTGGGGTCAGCATTTTCTGTTCTGTGAGGCAACCATTAGTTTGTCAAGAAGCTTATGGATATATATATTCCATATAGAGTTCTTCATCAGGTTTTAGAAGACAAGGCAGAAAAAAAAGGAAAAAGAAGTGATGTTTATCCAACTGGTGTCCAATCCAATGGCAGATATTTGCCCAGTCATGTCCCCCTTCACTCCCAGCCTAGCTTCTGTCTGTCTCAGAAAGACTCTTTGGGGGACATTTTGCACTAGCATGATACTAGGCAATCTTGCAAGTGTCTTGGCTTCTACACAGTGAAGGAATTTTTTTAGAGTACCTAACTCTGGAATGATAAATCCAGAATGAAGATATAATCTGATGACCTTCAGGAGTCCAGCCTAAAACCCATTCACTTACCTCAATAAGTTCTACTTTACATCAGTCTATGAAGCTACATGAAGCATATTTGTGTTTTATGGCCCTTTTGACTACTTTGTGAGCCCTTGAGAATGTTAGAAACACTGTTTTCTCCAGGAAGGAGGCTCTGATTGGCCATCTATAGTCCTAGAAGACCATTATTGATACTGGAATTTGTATGTTCAAGTCATTATTATTCTCATGAATTCTCCATTCCAATACTTGTGTGTACACAGTGAAATGATAAGTTTCTATTATGATCCTGATCCTTAGGCTAAAAAAAGGGTAATAAATGAGATGCAATTATTTAGAGTGTCTACATAATTGTAGTACAGTTTTATTAAATTAAAGATAGTTATCAGAATGGGTCCACTTTCTCAGAATTAGATGTCTGAGAAAACTACAGAGAGAAAACCTGTATAGCTAAGCACAAAACCCATACATTTTAGTTTTGTCTGGCATTTATCTAAGTATATAAAATGGACCTAGTGTGTGACCCAGGAGGTCACCCTTCTGAGTCTCCAGTCATTCATCTATAAGACGTTACAAATGTACCATGTCACTTACAAATTCCTTCATCTCAAAGATCTTAACATTCTAATGTGGAATGGTTCCTCAGTTGATAGAAAATATTTAATTTTTATTACAATTTTGTTAAAATGGTTTCATAAACACACATGCATTTGATGTTTAAAATCTGTCAGTCTAGGGGCACCTGGGTGGCTCAGTCGTTAAGCGTCTGCCTTCAGCTCAGGTCATGATCTCAGGGTCCTGGGATTGAGCCCCACATCAGGCTCCCTACTCTGCAGGAAGCCTGCTTCCCACTCTTCCACTCCCCCTGCTTGTGTTCCCTCTCTCGCTGTCTCTCTCTCTCTGTCAAATAAAATCTTAAAAAAAAAAAAATCTGTCAGTCTATCAAAGACCTTGACTATTTAGAGATTAATAATTTTCTAAGTAAATGTTGTAATTCAAGATAAAGGAGTGAGAAAAGGAGTGCAGGAAACCTCAATTAGAATGGAGTCAAAAATCCTCCAAGGGGGCGCTGTCACTGGCATGCCATTGGTTGAAGACTACATAACCAGCAGGAAGAAGAAAGGTAAGAATTATCTTGGTAAGGGCAGACACTTTTCAGATAGCAATTTCATTTCCTGCTTTTAAGAAAAAAAAGGAATATCTCTAAATGCCCCACCAACAACCCAATAACCACCACTTGCAGCCAATGAGAAACTACCACTTGCAGCCAATGAGAAACCACCATGAGCCCAAATTCTTGTCTTTCTCCAATGAACTTTTGTTTAAAGCAACCCTCCTCAGTTTCCTCCTAAAACCTAATAAAGGCTGACCTTCCCTTTGTCTCTTCAGACTTGCCTACGGTTTACCATAGTTGGCTTGTCCTGAACTGTAATTCTTCTGCTATTCCCAAATAAACTCATTTTGCTAGGAAAGTAACTGGCTATTTTATTTTTAAGGTTGACAGGAGGAAATAGTTGTGCTTTTTTGCATTGTGTCAATGCAGTGATTTTTTAAAAATTAAGAGCAGATGGATATTTAGACATCAAAAAGAGCTGCTTGAAATACTGAACACTGTATTATTAAAACTCACCAGCTTAAGTTTGCTGACAAGAGGAATAATCATAAAACATAACCTTTTATTTCATTAGAGAAAGTTATGTCTGCCCAAGAACTGAAGCCCAACATCCATAAAATGATTTCATACAAGTGACATCCTACTCAAAACAGCTGTCTGCAAAGAAAATAAATGGGATTTAATCTGCCATAAAATGAATTGCACAATTTATTTTTCTTGAGGAAGTCATGCCTTTGTGACATCGGCGAGCTGTTAACAGTTTTGCTTTGAAAAGAAGCATCTCTTTCTATGCCAAACCCATATTAATTTAACCATGTGGAGTTTTCCTCCAAAAAAGCAGGTCAGCTTATCCACCACCTGATGATGGGAGTTGCTGCCCTCTACCTTTAAAAGCACTGATTTCAAACATGAGCCCTAAATAATCATTCAATCCAGAGATAGATAGGTCTTAAGATGCTTATTTATTAAGGATGAAATACGTAAAAATTGTCACTCAGCCACTTAATGACCTACAAAAACTGGCAATTTCATATGCTTCAAACTAATATTTAAGAAGAGAACAAAACTGCAAGAGAACAAAATGATAGAAAAATGACAGGTAGCTGAGCCTTATCATCTCTTCAAAATAAAAATATAAAAAAAAAAAACCTTAAGAGAGACTCATAGAGCAAATATAAGTACTTATAACCCTCCAACTGACTGACTATACTATAGGGTCATTTTAAAAGACATCTCACAATAGAGCTAGGGTATACTATGGTATGGTATGGCCATGGTTTTAATTTGTTTATCCCATTCATTTACGTACACAAAATATTTTTTAATGACAAAGGAAAAGAAAACAATAACAAAATTTTCAGCTGTGAAATTTGTTCTAATATTATATAATCTAACGTACAGTGCAACCAGACAATGAAACTTAGGTTGTACCTCTTCATTCTATTATGTGTTTTTCAAAATACTTATTTTTGTGTTCAAAATCAGCTAAAAGAGTTTCATCCCGATGACTACATTCTCTCAAAATATATTCTCACATTCTACAGTAGAACATTGTAAAATAGTTTTTGTTAAAACTAACTACATAAAGTATCTATTTGAATGGAAGTTTCCACAAGCATACCTTTGTAAATTAAATATAAATCCTGCTGAAACTGAAATTAATTTAATCAAATTTTAGGTATATCATTACTTTCTTTAGAGGACAGAAGAATAGAGTCCCCATAAGAATCTTTTGCAGTGTTCCGAACCTACCAGGGCCAGTGTTATAAAGGCTATTTCATACAACAATTCATTAAGAATAATATATGCCTTTAGAGTATCTCAAGGTCCTTTATTTTAGTCTACAAAATAAGCACCTACTTAAAATAGGCTTCTACTAGAATAAATAAAGGATTCTAGTAGTAATCAAGAGGACTGTAACATTCCTGAAAACTGGAGAGATTATTCACATTTGTTATACAGAAGAAAAAGGACACAACAAAATGCTACTTTAAACATAAAGGCAAAGGTAAGGCTCAACAAGAATACGTAACTCTCATTAGCTTTGTCAGATAAACTGTTTACATAGACATGTACATCATGTGAGATTAGATTTTTAATTTAAAAGTAGAGAGATAGAAATCCCAAAAGCACTTTGCCTTCTGAGATAGATTCTATCAAAGCATATTCTGCCACTGATGGGTAACACTCATATTTTATGAATACAAAAAGTTTTTTTTATGAGTTAATTTTGTATTTTGTAACTTTCAAAACTTACTCTTGTAGGTTATAAGCTCATTTTCCTCTGACCTTGAGAACACATTACTGTTTTACATTCATATTTATGACCCTAGGATATGGTGCCACTCTGTGTTTTGATTCCCTTTCAACAACAAATGCTAAACTAATTGGTAAAACAGAACTCTTTTATTAAAACTATGCATTTCGGCATGAAGCAACATGATATTTAAATTTATCAGCAGAAATCAGAATAGCTTTCTTTCAATTCATGAGCAGGTGATGCTGAATTTCTAAATAGAAAAATATACTGTTGTATTTTACATTTTCTTAGTTCCTCCTACTACTTATTAGTACTTAATATTGTATTTTGCTTTTAAAGTACAATTATCCTTACAATTTAAAATATGAATATCAAATCTAAACAATTCCACAGTTCATCACAGTGACTCGCTCTCAATAAATCTGAGACATAAAAATTGCATGTCTCATAGTCTAGTGGAGTATCTGATGGAATACCGGCACTAAAACATTTTTGTTGACTGTCACCTCAGAATCTTTATATGCACTTTAGTGTTAGTATTTTATCACATAAAATAGAAATCCACTATCATTCTTTATCTATTTTACTACCTTTTCACACTGATGATATCTTCCAACTTCGAATAGCTGTAAAACGTGTGCTAACTGATTTGTCTGCTTAGGGAAACTTTCCTTAATGTCCACTTAGAGACTACTTGAGTAAAATAGAACCAAATTCAAGGCTCATCATTACCATTTGTGAAGTGATTTAAAATATTCCTACCACTTGAAAGACGCATAAACACTTTCAACCAGGTAGGAATTGGATATTTTTATGGTAATGTGGATCTTTAAAGAAATTGCTTTGCTATTGGTTGATTATATGTATTTTTCTATATGAATATTTCTATACATATTATAGATATATAGATACATATTTCTTTTCCACTTCCTGAAGTTAGCATGGGAATTATTGAATGATTCCAAAGCAAAATAGATCTATAAAATGTTAGGAAAAGGAGAAAAATTGGGAAGAGAGGGAATAATGGTAATAACCTGAAATTAAACATAAAATGCTATAAAATGAGTTCATCAGAAGGCAGAGCAAATATCTACAAATTTGTGAAAATGCCAAAATCTATCAAAGGAATGTAATGATAAATGTAAAATTAATATCTAAAATAACGTAGGGATAATGCTATAGGACTTCCATCACAACCTTTTCTTTTTTTTTTTTAAAGATTTTATTTATTTATTTGAGACAGAGAGAATGAGAGACAGAGAGCATGAGAGGGGAGAGGGTCAGAGGGAGAAGCAGACGCCCCACTGAGTGGGGAGCCTGATGTGGGACTCGATCCTGGCACTCCAGGATCATGACCTGAGCTGAAGGCAGTGGCTTAACCAGCTGAGCCACCCAGGCGCCCCATCACAACCTTTTCTTAAGGATTTATAAATCCAATATCAATTGCACACTAAAGAGTAAAAACAAATAGAAAAATTTGTTTATAATAATATACACAAAAACCAGGAAGTTTTAAAAATTATGCTATTTATGCATTCATACTACTCATATTACTTCAACCCCAATTTTGAAATACATGAAAGTTATTCTGAAGCTTTGATTTTCATAAAAAGTACACAAGGATCATGTTGACATAAAGATTCTGATATATCTGGATGGGACCTGAGATTCTGCACTTCTAATAAGCTTCAACGTGGTGCTGATGCTTCTGGTCTATGGACCATACACTGAGAAACAAGGATTTAAGCTATCCGCAGAGAAGTACACTGGATTTCTTCAAAGTTGTTGGCTTTGCTAGGTTGGGAGGATAGTTCTAGTCTCTGATTTTCCCTCTAACTTGTACATGGAGCATAACAGGTCTTTTTGAAACTGAAATACTCAACTCCTACCCTTCCTGACCAGGAGGTTTGGAACAAGCAGGGGCAAGAGAGAGTGAGTGTGTGTGCACCTGTTTGGAGTGTGTGTGCACCTGTTTTGCATCTGTTTGCAACGGTTGTACCTTCATGCTTGCATTAAGGGAAGGGTGTCAGCAACTCTCCTGTGACTATCCTAATGTGAACTTGCATTCATCTAAGCACACAAAGTTTAGAGAATTGTCAGGTTCAAATATGCCCTCTCTCTGAGGTTAAGCCCCAGCTTATTTCACACATTTCAACATTTTCCATGTGGATGCTGTTAAGGTTGCCTGGAATTTGGAGATAAGCCCAGGATTAGTCCTGCTTTAAAGTCATCATGAAGCCTTGTTATAGGCCTCAAGTTAAGTTGTTAAATGTATTTCTGAGAACTTACTGGAAAGAAAAATAATCACATTCACTAACTGGTAAGCTTCAGGTAGCAAAAACATAGTGCTGTTGTTGAAAACTTACCTGCAGGCCTGTACCTTCATGTTTCTGTAGACAGAGGGCTTCTGATAGGAGGCTAAAGCAACATTCCATTTACCAAGCTTGCTTTAGGAAGAATATCTAAACTGAGAACTGCTGGAGAGGACATGCACTGGTTTGGGTTTTGTTTTGTTTTGTTTTGTTTTTTCTTTATAGCGGGGTCAAAACTATTCAAGCAGATTTTTAAAAATCATTTTTGTAATACTCAAAATTATTCTATAGTTATAAAATACTTTAATATTTTTTTCTCTATTGCTATGAAATCAACTACTACAGGATTTGCCAATTACTAGAGGGCTTACATTTTTTGGAACTCTGAATTCCAAGTGATATTGAACTGGTGCTATTAAAATAGCTAACATGTTGGTTATTCTTTTTTTATTTCTTTTTTTTTTTTCTTTGCATATGTAGCTATTCTATTGACCTAGAAGACATAAAATATAAGGCAGTAATATTTGATTAAGTCTTGTCAAAATTTTATTGCAGAATAACCAGAAAAGCTCTAATGCAAAGGTGTTTAGATGCATATTGACCAGACTTGAAAGTGGAATATATTTCTGAAAATAAAGTGTAACATTTCATAAATAATTTCCTAAAGGAAGCTAAAAAATACAAACAAACAAACAAAAAGAACCCTATCTTCCTATACTTTAAATTTTGACTGGCCTACTTAGTGTGATTTTTAAAGAATTGGTGAAAAAGACCCTACATGTTGCAGGCTTACAATTTCTGGGTTGTCAAAAAATGTATAAATATACTTTAAAATATAATAATTTTTCACAGCATGTGTAGAGATAATATCAGAATGAAAGGAGCAAAAAAACTTCTCTGTCTTAGAATCTCTGTAAACGAGATGTTCTAAGATATCTTCCTTCTTTTATAATGGAGGAAATAAACTTGAAAGGAATTTTGATAAACATTCATGTAAGGCCCCTCATGTAATATAGGGAGGTAACATGCTCTTTTTATTCTCCTTTTAATGAACCTCTAGAATGTAATTTTTCTTCCACATCTGTAATAAGTTACTTGCTGTTTGGTAAAATTTGATTTTTTTTTAAATGTTAAAGAAGTCTTAATTTTTCTAACATGCTATGAATTACCACAATTTGTCTTCTCATGCCCTCTGACTTCTGTTGGTTCTGGAGATGATAGATAGGTAGATAGATGATAGATAGATAGATGATAGATAGATGATAGATAGATAGATAGATAGATAGATAGATAGATAGATAGATAGAT
>NW_023270454.1:14775769-14835123 GCF_011800145.1 Mirounga leonina
GATAGATAGATAGATAGATAGATAGATAGATAGATAGATAGATAGATAGATATAGATAGACAGATGATAGAGATTCTTGTGGACTAGATTTGATTAAATTAAGAGGATCACCACAAAGAAGTGTGGAGACTATTTATATTATAGTAGTAGGGGAATATTTGATGAGTAGAAATCAATAGTTGAGAGCAATTACTCTCCTTTGCAGTGCACCATTCGCTCAACCATCCAAGGTAGGTTTCCATCCTGACCTCTCTATGAGGAGTTACTTAGATAACTAAGGACTTATCTCCATTTTGATAAAAAAAATTTGAGACACAGAATTCATTAACCTGATGTCATATAGTTAATAGTTGGTGTTAGAATTCTAACTTGTATTCATCATGTTAATGTTCTGTATTTCCCATAATTCAGGAAGCAGGGCTGATGCTTGTTAAGTCCACCTATTGCCTCATATTCTGTCACATGAGATTTTTAAAATCTCAAACAAAAATCTGGAAGAACAATCTTTCCTATTCCATGCAACTTTAGAATTATGACATATTCTAAAAGATTACAAAAGTATTGTTATCACCTATTTCTTTCAAAGTTTATTTTTACACATATCAACAGGTTAACATAATGAAAAGCAATATTCAATTTTTTTTAACCTTTTGAAAGTTTAATGCTCATAAAGTAATACTTCCAACTTGATAGTTCATAGGAAGAGAAATCTCTAAATTAAAGACTTACTAGAACTTTAAAAATCTTTGTTATCCTTAAAAATGTCTGATAGAAAAGTCAAAATCACCATTACTATCCCAAATAATCCTTTTTCTGTTGTCTTACTTCTTTTACACTAATCACATTGACAGTCTTCTGTCATTTACTTCCCAGTTAACATTATATGCAGAAAGATAGTCCATCAAAGTTGCTACTTTAATAGAATGATGTTAGACAACCTCATTTTTGTCATATAAACTTCAAAACATGATATTAGGTAAACCATGAATAAGTATTTGAAGTATATCATTAAAGAATGGAACTCTGTTAAAGAAACCGTAAGATTAACACACTTTTTTACAGAATCTTTGGAGACTATGAAGAAGCTGACATTTTTGTTGCAAATGAAATTTCCAAAACTTCAACTAACCCATTTGATTTCAAGATGCATAAGGATAATATGCAATTAAATTCTTTTACTGCCGTTCTTTTTTACAGATACACAGTACAGTTAAGCAGTGCTCCTCCATGCAATGAAATATAAGGTAGAACACTGTATTCCCAAGTAGATGAACATCAGTAGAAAAAGTTTCCTCCTATCCACTCACATCTGCCAAAAAAAAGAAACTTTACCTTCCCCACAGTATTAACAATTCTCACATTCAGACCAAAGATGATGAATGAAGTCCTAATCTCAGGAAACTGTCTATAATTTTATTCTCCTGTCTTTTATAAACCATAGCATGTTCCTCAGAATGGTAGGAATATTAAAACTTATGTCACATCATCAAATTTTCTGATACATACTGAACTTTTTGGTTATTGTTCAGATATGATAAAATAGCTAGAACTGCTAAGTAAAAATACTTGTGTTACTTACAATTTCTAGTATTTATAAAGTAACACAAGCACAGCCCAGAAAATGTATCATACTTGTAAGTAATAGAGCAGATGCCTTTCAGAAACAGGAACAGATTTTATAAATCCACTGGAATATTTCCCCATTCATATGTACTTACAATAACATATTTTGCAGTGTTTGTCCTGACGCTGAAACTGGAATTTGAGGCATTTCGCCAACACCTGTCTAATTTACAACAGAAATGTAATGCAAATTTCTTATAGTTTCCCAAACAACACCAATACCTTCTCATCCAGTTTCTTTTGCATTTGGCCAACATTTTATGAAATCACAGCCTAGTCAAAACTTCGTAATTACCTTTCAGATAAAATCAGAAAGAAACATCACAATAATCTTCTGGCTTTTTTTTTTAAGCCTGTAATGATTATGTAGGTAATAACAGAACCAGATAAAATACTATTAACTGTATCTTACCTCTATCACTGAAGTCATCTACCAGAATGATTTCTGCTATCAGACTCTCTGGGGTTCGGTTAATTATACTGTGGATGGTACGCAGGAGTGAAGTCCAACCTTCATTATGAAATGGGATAATGATGCTGGTGTTTGGAAGCCTTTCAAGGTACATCTTGTGCTTACAACTAGAGATGATAGAAGAAGAAAAAAGCAATGTCAAAAGCGAAACTCTGCTATTTACTCACTGTTATCAAACATCTGTGAAAACTAGACTTTGTCTAATACTTTTCCAACCAGAGCTTGTACATAATAATTACTCAGTTCATTCACGGAATTCACTAATGATCCCTTTCACATGTGCTCTTAATGAAATAATTATTTATCCTTTTTGTATCAGGGACTCAGACACTAGGTACGAAGTGCACTGAAACATGTTCTTGTTGATGTAAACTTTTCCTAATGTTACCTAATAGCGAGAAGAACAAATTTTATGAGTCAAAATTGTTTCCACGTAGTACACCGTTAAGGTTTAGATGGGTTTCCTGGGAAGTTCTGGAAATCCAACTTCTTTAATAACTATGCTTAGTTAATCAGTTTGGGTTGTGTGTTTCAATGGCTGGGCAACATTTAAGCCCTACAGGGAAAAACACAGTTTTACAATGAAATAAATGAAGAGTTAATCTTAAATAAGCATATACGGATACAACCACATAATGAGATTACATTAAGATCCAAACCCAGACATTATCACATTTCTAGTGGAAATTATAACCAGAAATCCCACGTTGTTTTAGTCATTATGAAAAAAATCTGAGATGCCAAAAAGAACGTAGACTTTAACTTTTGGCATTGTTAAAAACAATTTACTATGTGTAATTGTTATTTTTGCATATTTATGATCTATTTAATTAGTTTCCAAGCCACACAGAGGCAGGAACCTGGTCTCAAATCTCATTTACTTCCTAGTTCAGTAAGTTGACCAAACTTTATTGAGGGTGATGAATTCACTTAAGTTTGTGAAATCTTTGAGTTACTTTAAAACTAAAATAGAGTAAAATTTCAATCAGTTATCAAATTCAGTGATTTTCCTGATATGGATAACTTGAAAACAAAAAACAGAGTGGAAATCTAGAAATAGTTTCAATTTAAATGCAGAAACATCTAATGCTTTAGCTTGGGCCAGGATACTGGCTACTATTTAGTCTAGACAAGGAAACAAACCATAGCATGACTTGAAGTATGCATAGATTCTACCAAGATGTATAGAAATGCACCAGAATATTCAAAACATTACTTAAAATATTTTTTCCCAGTCATTTCAACACTTTATTTTACTATGATCTTAACAGGATATATTAAACATTGCTGTGGATCTACAACAAAAGTTGCCTTACAGCTTGGGAAAACATGACAATGCAATTAAAGCCAACAAAACTAACCATCCTAGAAAATAAAATTAAATATTTTAGATAAATAATTTGAATACACAAATATAAACATTTCCTTTTTTCTTCTGTCCATTTATTTCAATTATTTAATCTCAGAATTTATTATTTGTAACAATATCTATAAAACAAGTAGATTTTAATGTTTTTAAATATGATGAAAAGAGTTGGAAAAACACCAAAGTCATACCATGAAATGGGCATTAAGTGCTAGAAAAAAATCTGAGATTCATTTTAGGATAACACAGAATGGTTAAAAAAATATAATAGCATATGAAACAGATTTGTGAGTGATTTCCAAGGAAGTATTGTGAGATGGATGCTTTCACATATAATGCACAAGTCCGGAAAAGAGTGCTAAAGTAATTCAACACACCTGATTATAATTATGTAGGGCCATCCATTCTTCTCAACAAAGACAAAGGCCCAGATAACTGTGCTTCACTATATCACTATTCAGGATAATTGCACCTACTTGTGCAAACCATCATACCTAACAACGCAAATGGGAATGGAATTGATATTCCCAGAAAGGCAAATTATTTTTCAAACATTAAGATGAGACATTGTACATATCACTTGCTTATTAATTAAATAAGAATTGCATTCAGAGCAATACCCTATAAGCAATCAATAGTGATGTTTAACAGCTCTCTACTAATCTATTCAGAAAATAGGCAGACAAAAAGACGCAAGACTGGTCCTATGCAAATAAGGCTTTCCTTCATAAAAATGTTTTCAATAATTTCTATCTCTGTGAGCACAAACTTTTACCACACATAAGATGTGAAAAGATCTCTTCTATTCATTCATTCACTTAAGTTACAATGATCTACTGAGGTTTGATATAAGCCAGGATCCAAAATGGAGAAGAAACAATCAGCAAAACCTAATCCCTGACTTCAGGACATTTACAATATAATAGCAGGTACAAAATAGAGAGTTACAGTTTTAAACTTAAATTTGGAAAGTGCTGCAGAAATTCAGGTGAGAGCGAAAGGTGACCTGTAAAGACAGGTTCAACATATATTTAGGAATACAAATGACATGACTTGGTAACTATCTAGGAGAAGTAGTTTAAGGAGGACTCCCATGTTTTGGACATAGGCGATTGATCTTATGAAATACAGACTTACATTAGAGCAGAGTGTGTGAGGAGCACATCTCAGGGGTGCAAAGCTTGAGGGTGAAGATTAGTTGAATTCTGATCACATTAAGGTTGAAATGTCAAATATCCTGTTGAACACAGCAATTATATCTATGGTATACACATCTATTTGTCTATGCGTGTATGCATTTCTGTATGTATGTGCATGTATATGTTTTTGGCTCAAGAAAACCTCCGTTTTACTGGAGGAACAGGCTTGTGAGTGATAGGATGTAGCAGATGGTACCAGTGGACCACCAAGTGTTATTTAGCATTCACCAGCCCAGTACATGCCAAGAGGATCCTTTATAAATACCTGCAGATCGCCAACCGAGTGCTTTCTCTCATCTCTGAACAAAGGCAGATTAGAAGTTCTGGGGGAAATTAATGTCCCCCTGAGCATGTATCAACCAACAAAGGAGGGAAGTTGGAGAATAAACAGTCCTATGGTGAGAAAACTCTGAGGTGTTTTCTATATTGTGGACCAGAGTTTGCCAGCAAGACTGAGCTTCAGTTGCCCACAGAGATAAGCATCTTGACAGGGTATCTTTTAAGGGCTTTTTCCCCTTCCCTGTCTTACTTCCTCATCCAGCCACCCCAGGTACTTTCTGTGATTCCTCTTCAAAATTACTACAATCAAAATTTGTCTCAAGGTCTGTTTCTCAGGGAACCTGTTCTTAGACATAGGCATATAAATTATGCTGCACTTGTCAAAAACAGTCTCTTCAATATAAAGTGATGGTCAAAATTCTTTAAGAAATATTACTTTTGCTGCATTATGAAACTTGCAATTTGTTACACCTGGAGATATTTTTAAAATAAGGTTTTTTTTAAATATTTTCATACAAGCCATTTTTGTACAATCCATATTTTCATATAAGCCATACAAGCCATTAAGTTAAGTAAGAGATGTTTTATTTCTTTCAACTTCTTAATTTCTGATGCTCTGCTCAGAGCCTTCTCCATGCCTATGAAATACAGCTATCAGGACTTGACACAGTGGACATATAAAAATAGCCTTATCCTAATCAGCAGACTACTAGTAGTAAAGTTACCTTCTTTACATGAATGTGTGTAATTTATTTTTTTCAATTAGACCAAGATGGAAACCTCTCTAATATCTTGTGCTGATAATCATTTCTCAAATATTGAAAAATCATACTTTATGCATCACACTATCTAGGTTCACATGACGGCTTTGCCACTTACACCTGTGTGACAATGGGCAGGTTATTTAACTTCCCTAAGACCAGTTTGTTCATGTGGGGCCATGCAGGGGCAAAAATAAATAAATAAATAAATTTTAAGTTAAATAATTAAATTAAAAAATAAACAACCTTCACAATGTGCATGAGAATTAAGTTACATAATCCATGCAAAGAACTTAGTACAGTAGCATATCTGATCATAACGAGAGTTTGATAAATACCACCATTATTGTTATTGCTGTTATTGCTTTTTAATTGTTATTATTTTACCTGTCAAGTCCTCTATGGAAGGAAGGAGGAAATTATGAGAGACAGGGACTGCACGAGGGAAAGTAAGAGATATTTAGGATATGAAGATGAATAAATTATAGTTTCTTCCCTTAAGGATTCACAGACCAGTAGGCAGATATATAAAATGATTTGACTCAAATGAGACAAGTGACATAATAGATGCCACGCACAGCAATCAGAGCCCCACAGAAATATGACTAACTTTGTCTGAAAGAGTTAGGGAAGTCTTTATAGATGAGTCTCTCTGTTAAGAACAGATCATGGAGGGTCTTCAAAGTGATTCCAAGGAATGTGGACGTTAGCCTGAAGTCAACGTGAAATATTTCACATGTTGTTAGTGAGGAAGAAGACAGGATCATGTTTATATATTCCTCTTGCAGCAGGACAGACAATTGGAGACAGCAGAGGTGAGACGGAAAATTGGAGATTGTAACAGTTTTGGCAAAAGATAATGAGGATGCCGATCTGATGTTTTACTCTAAGGAAAACCAGCCTCTTTGTGACAGGGCTTAATCTGATTGAATTATATTTAGTCCTTCTAGTACTTAACCGGCTCCAGAGAATTCACTCCCAACCTCAGCCACTGGATTCTAGGAGTTGGGCTCCAGATGACTGCTTCTCAGCATTACTAGAAATACTGAAGCATATCCAGAGCTTTATTAAGAATCTGCAACCTGTGTATTTTAGGCTTAATCTCAAGTTACGTGGAGAATGGAGGTATGTTAAATATGAAGGCAATATGGTAATATGGAACTGTGTTGAAGAAATAAGTAAAATAAAGTCAAACACAATTTATATGTTTATGGTGACAGATAGGTACCAAATTTACAAACAGTAAATAGGGACCAATTAAAACATTTGTTGCATTAAGCTCATAGGAATATGAATGAAAATGCCTGTCATTATTGCATTTCATATGGCTGTGTTATTTTAAAATAAGCATTTGCATAAAATTAACTTCCAGTTTAAGAATGGCTTAGAGATGAGCCATTAAGTTAAGTAAGAGATGTTATATAACATCTTTTTGTTAAGTAATAATTTACCTAAATGGATGGCAAAAACACCCTTCAAATTTTAAATGCACCAGAGACCAAAAAAAAAAAAAAAGTTTAAATTCTTTAAAAAGTAACTTGAGAGAAATGACAAATCATGAAGGTATTTTAAAAAGCTAACAAAAAAAAATTCTATAAATATTTTGCTAAACCATTCCTATTAGTGAAAATAAGTGGAAAATTTATCATACTCTTCAGTGTTTTCTCAGAGCAAAATACACAAATATTTTCTGATATTCTTTATTGGTATTTGCTAAACCGAGAATTTTAAAAATTATTTTTAGTTTACAGCATTGTTTATTTTAAATATAATGTCATTCCTTTCATACTTATATTAATTTATCTTATAATTTCATTGGTTTCACAAAAAAAGCTATTATTTCAACAATAGCAATAGGCCAAACAATAAATTTTAATTCAGATATATAAAATAAGTACCAGACTTATTAGTGATATATATATATATTTTTTTTTTTAAAGAGTTATTTTATTATTTATGCAACTCATGTCAACATTTTTACTGTGGGCATTTAACTAAACTTGCATTTGAGGTTCTTAAGACCTTCACATTCTCCTCACCATCACCTAAACATTCAGATGTGGAGAGCAAAAGCTAAAGAAAAAAAAATAAATTTCCTTACCACTTACAGCATTGACAAGTCCTTGAGACAAGCAGAGTGACCTTCCTCTAGGAACTTAACTATTGAGATGTTAATACTTTCTTTGTTAATGGCAAAAGCAATCTTAGCTTAACATTAGCCCAACCTCCAGGATCCTGTAAGTCTCCTTTAACATATAAAAATTCTTTTGGAAATTTCTTTTATCTCTACCCATCTTCCCCCTCCCCCCCAAGATACATGTTAGCAATCATCCTCTAAGCACATGGCCTCCTGGTATACATCTGAAGGGTCTCATGACTAAGGTTTTACTAGACAGTAGTAAATGATCTTTTCCTAACAACAACTAGCCCCTCAAAGTCCAGGAAACCTTGCTTCCAAATTCCTTAGAGACTTCCACTACCCCTAACCCTCTCCCTACTTGAAAGTACATAATCAGCCACTCCTCAGGACCCCAGTGTAGCTCTTTCTGCCCAGGGGGTCCTGTCCTGGTGCTTTAACAGAACCATCTTTTGCACCAAAAATGCTTCAAGAATTATTTCTTGGCTGTTTGCTCCAGAACCCCAACATTTTCACATAGCATTCCCTCCTACTGCCTAAAGCTAAATATTTAGTTTTGGATACACTATCAAAACACACATTTTAAAAATCCAAACTCTTGAATTGCAAAATTTGAATAAAATGTTTCAGTGAACGTTTTTGCATATTTCAATCCATAGGTCATTCTATTGGTTTATCTAATGTATGGCTTTATTTTTTGTTTTATTGTTTGTTTTTCTATCTGCTTATATTAAATATATCAGTCAGAATGTTATGTTGTGGTCATAAACAACCCCAAATGCCAATGGCTCAAAACAATGAATATTCTTTCTTGCTGCTTTATTTGCTCACCACTGTTTGGCAGGAAGGTCTCTGCTCACTGCAATCAGTGCAAAAGCCAACATTTTTACCATTGTTAATCACTCTGCCAGAGGTAAATGAGAACACTGATGGGTCTCAAGCTGGTAAATAAATGGTCTGTCTCTAAAATGACATACTGTTTTCTCCTTACAACTCCTTGGTCAGAATTAGTCACACAGCACAAGGGCCCAGAAAGCACAATCCTATATGGTCCAGAAGGAAAATAATCAGAAATATTTGTCAAATAACTCTAATGAACACAGCTATTTTAGTCTTCTGTCTTCTTTCAATTAAAAAAAAAAAAAAGGAAAAAGGAAAAATAGAAACTACATGCTAAGATTACATTTAGATTAGATTTAGCTAAGTCTCTTTAATTTCTTCATAGACAAAAAATGTTATAATATTTAAGGTCCCACATCTTTAGGAACATAGCTGCAACCACATTTTAGAGCTGCAACCACATTTCAAAAATCATCAAGTTTAGTTCTTTATTTAATTGGGAATTGAGACCCTTAGAGATTTAGAAAGTTAAACATAAATTATTTTACAGTCAAGTTGGGAAAACAATGTATTGGGTGAAGAAATGGTACAATGATGAGGCACTATTCCTGACCTAAAAAGTTTACAATTTTTTGAGAAGTATTTATAACTCATACAGCTAGATAACACAAAACAAAGAATTAACCCAATATTCTTCACTTCTGCTTACATAATCTTCTAGAAATGTGATTGTCATTCTATTTTTGGCCTTTAAAACATCTCTGTTGGGGCACCTGGGTGTCTCGGTCGTTAAGCGTCTGCCTACGGCTCAGGTCATGATCTCAGGGTCCTGGGATCGAGCCCTGCATCGGGCTCCCTGGTCGGCAGAGAGCCTGCTTCTCCCTCTCCCTCTGCCTGCCGCTCTGCCTATCTGTGCTCTCTATGTCTCTGTCAAATAAATAAATAAAATCTTAAAAAAAAAAACCCTCTATGTTAATCCAATCAATTAAAACTATGTAAATACTGTAATATTTTTAAATGGGGTAGGCAATTACTTAATTACCTCAAACATTTTTGTGAAATGTGTAATCTATTCCCCATAAATATTTTTGGAAATAAACCATTTAATAATGTATATGAATAAATGTCTATAACAAAAAAATCATAATAAATTATCATTTATAATTTATCAAAGGGCTTGGACCACTGGACCCTGGACTATTTGGATCACTAACATTACACTATTAAGGGAATAAAGTAAGTAGGCATAGCTAAACTGTTAAAATCAGCGATAAAGGGACAATATTAAAAGCTGCCGGAAAAAAAGATATAGAAGTCCGGAGGAACATAGACCAGAATGGTAGCAGACTTCTTGTTAAAAATAATCCAAGATAGTGAGGAAGTGGGACAACATCTTTTAAGTACAGAAAAAAAAATTAAAGAGAAAAAGTTTTCCTTAGTCAATGAAACATACTTCAAAAACAAAGGCAAAATGAAAACATTTTCAGAGATACAAATATTGAATGAACTCATTCATCAGAAAACCTGCACAAAAATTAATGTTACATGAAGTCCTTTAGAAAAAATTATACAAATGGAAATTTGTAGCTAGACAAAAAAAGAAAAAGTCACAGAAAAGGTAATTATGTGGGTTAACAATGAAATGACTATTTTATTTTCAAAATCTAAAAAGATAATTGATTCATGTACAGCAAAAATGATAGCAATGCATTTTGAGATTTATAATAGAAATTGAAGCAAAATGTATAGCAACAGTAGGATAAAGGCCTGAAGGCGAGAAATGGATGCATGACTTTCTAAGGTTCTTACACTATAAATCAAGACATATAATATTACTTAAAGGTAGACCATAATAAGTTAGTATTATTTTCCGTCAACCCTAAAGCAACCACTAAGATAACATAGTATGGAGTTATATCTACTATGCCCCCCAAAAAGATTAAATGGAATAATTAAATATGTAGTTAACTTGAAAGAAGTTACAGACAGAAGAAAGGGAGAATAAGATTAAATAGTAAAAATAGAAAAGCAATAGTAAAATGGTATGGTTGAGCCAACCGTATCGACAATCACATTGAATATAAGTGGTCTAAACATGCACATAAAAGGGAGAGACTTTCAGAGTGCTGCCTGCTTCCTCCAACAAACTCATTTTTAATATAAAGATGCAATAGGTTCAAAAGAAAATGTACAGAAGATAGAGTATGATAACACTAATAAAAAGAAAGCTAAAATGGCTTTATAGTTAGTCAGCAAAATAGATTTCAAAGCAAAAAAATGTTACCAGGATACAAAAGTCATTACATGATAGAGATCAATTCTCCCAGAGGACATAACAACACAAAATATATGCACCTAATAACAGAGTATACAAATATATGAAGCAGAACTTAATAGAACTTCAAGGAAATAGAAATAATTCCACAATTACAGTAAGAAACTTACTCTTTAGATTTGTTTTGCTCCTCTTTTTCTGGTTTCTTAAGGTAAAATCATAAATTATTGATTCGAGGACTTTTTTTTTTTTCTCTTTACAAGCACTGAATGTTAGAGGAGTAGAATGATTTCAGTCTAAGAATGGTTTTAGATATTCAAAAAATTTTAATATTTATTTTTATTTGTGTTCCTTTCAAAATATTTTCAAATTTCCCTTGAAACTTCCTTTGGATACACTGATTACTTAAAAATATGTTTTGAATGTACAAATTTTGGTGATGGCCTTATCTTTCTGTTGTTAATTTTTAATTAAATTACATTATGGTCAGAGACTATATTTTGTAAGATTTCAGTATTTAAAATTTGCGGTATTTGTGTTTTATGACCCAGGATACAGTCTATCATGATGAATGTTTTATGCATACTTGAGAAGATATGTACTCTGCTGTTGTTGGGTGTTTTCTGTTTTTTTCTTAAGTTTCATCTTTTCTTCATTCTTTGGGTTGTTTATACATTTTTTAGTATTCCATTTCAATGTATCCATTGTGATTTTGATGATATCTTTGCATAATATTTTAGTATTTACTTTAGGGATTACAAAATACATATTTTTCCAGTGTATTTGTAATACTTTTAATACTTTACCACTTTACTCTTAATATAGAAATCTTATTACTATTACTTATTACTTCTTACTGTGTAGGGCCCTTTATACTCTCTCTTCTATGCTGCAGTTGTCTTACATATCTATGAGTGTTGTAAACCACATCAGAAAATATATTTTTGCTTTCGACTCTCACACATGTTTTCAGGACACAAGAACTCAGTATTGTTTTAGTGCTATTTTGAATTCTCATGTCCTTTCCTCCACCTCTTGCTATTTTCTTTAGCATTGTCAGTCAGTGGAGCCACACAACTGTCTAGGTTTCAGAGTCGAGTTCAATGGGATGAGAATCCCATGTACTTATTCCCACTGACCTAGAACCAGAATACTGTCAGCGGGCTTTAATTACAAATGTAAAATATCCAGATTTTCTGCTTCACTAAGTTGGATTTTTGAGAAAATTTTACATTTCGTCTAAATATCAAATTTTTGGCATGATGATATTTATAATGTTCCTTCATTAGTGTTTAAATGTCTAATGGAAATTTGATGATTTCCAGTCTTTTATAACTGATAATGGTAATTGGTGGTTTCTCTCTTTTGTTTTTCCTTAGAAATACTTGCTGAGGATTTACAAATTTTATTGATCCATTCAAAGTACTCAATTTTGAATTCATATTTTTTTTCTTTTTTTGAGAGTCATTGACTTGATGATTCCTTTTTATACTTACTTTACCTAGATACTTAATATGAATTTTTTTTTTGCTTATTTTAAACATTTAAAGTTACACATTTTGCTATAAAGACTTTTTTATATGTACAGCATTTAAACAAGTCTTGGGATATATTTTCTATATAATTACATTTGAAATATTTTTTAAATTTTTCTAGTTTAATATTTGACCTGTGGGTTATTCATAAAAGTATTATTTAGTTTCTAAATATTTGCATCTTTTCTACATATATTATTTTTGTTGATTTCTATTTAATTCAAGTCTAATCTTATGACATTCAGTATTAACTCAATCCATTGAAATTTATTGAGAGTTTTTTTATGTACTAACATATGGTCTATTGGGGTAAATATTTCATGTGAAATTGAAAAAGAAAGTTTATTATACAATTACTGAATGTAGTGTTCAATAAATGTAAATAAACACAAATTAAGCCAATTTATTGATAACTTTGTTTAAATCTCCTATATCCTGATTAAATTTTTTGGTCCTCTTTAATCAATTACTGAGAGAGAACTGTTAAAATTTCCAAAATATATATTCATTTGAAGTCACTCTTTCAGAAAGTGAAATTTAAGCTTACTATTTAAAATTACTGGGCGCCTGGGTGGCTCAGTTGGTTAAGCGACTGCCTTCGGCTCAGGTCATGATCCTGGAGTCCCGGGATCGAGTCCCACATTGGGCTCCCCACTCAGCGGGGAGTCTGCTTCTCCCTCTGACCCTCCCCTCTCTCATGCTCTCTGTCTCTATCTCATTCTCTCTCTCAAATAAATAAATAAAATCTTTTAAAAAAAATAAAATTACTATGTTGAGAAGACTCAAAATTAAGTGAATTTATATCTTCTTCCATTTAGAGTAATATCAAGAAAGGAAAGAAACATATGATTTGACTTGTATATATTCTTAATATTTGTCGATAGGTTTGTTCAAGTAATAGCAGCATCTGTAACAATATTACTCACCATACCTTTGTTGATGAAATAAGCTAAAGAATGGAATGGTTGAATGCTTTTAAAGATTCTTTAATTATATTAAGGAATTTCAGATTGAAATGAGAATATATACACCCTGTGTGAAAGATATGAAACTTGGAACATTTTTCATTTAATGTTAAATGTGTTAAAATGTTATTGCCTTGTAATGACTACAATAAACTGGCAGAGAGTTATATTTTGAGCTTCCTTGGGGGCCCACATTCTCCATGATTTTGTGCCATTCTTTGATAATCATGGTAATTCCCTGAAATGGTGATAAAAACAGACAGTACCAATTCAGATCCAGTAAGTTCACTAGAATGTGTGTGGGAGGGAAACCATTTCAAAATACTACAATTTGTTTGACTTCATTACTACAGAGGGGGAAAAAAAAATATCTATATCTATATCTATACACATATATATAGATACATATATGTATATATCATGTTTTTTTTTTTTTTTTAATTTTATTTGACAGAGAGAGACACAGCGAGAGAGGGAACACAAGCAGGGGGAGTGGGAGAGGGAGAAGCAGGCTCCCAAGGAGCAGGGAGCCCGATGCGGGGCTCGACCCCAGGACCCTGGGATCGTGACCTGAGCCGAAGGCAGACGCCTAACGACTGAGCCACCCAGGCGCTCCTGTATATATCATGTTTTGACAACATTTATATTTTAACTTCTCAAGGGAACCACTCAGGCTCAAAAAGGGGAGGACATTTCTTTATATTCCTTTAACTTTTTGTCATATGATTTCTTGTGAAACCATTTTGGTTCAGCTAAAGTTCTTTCAGCCCCATTCTCAAAAGCAGCAGAACAAAATGTCAGCTTGGCATCTGGCTAGTGACAAGCATACTATAGAGCATAACTATATAAGTCATTTCCAGGAACCAATTTACATAGTAATTGTTTTAATGTGAGCATATTCAGTTTTCAATGGCTGCTTTTAGTCACACTGTTTTTCTGTTCTAATCTTGCCATGTCAGTTGGGTTTGATAAAGCAGTGATAACTGGCAATTTATTTTGCCTTTGACAGGCCTGAAAAATTGGTTTGGAATGAGGAGTATATGTAAGTGTGTTTTTTAGTGGGGGTGGGAGATAGTCACTGCGTCTGTATGCACGCGTGTACGTATTTGGTCACCTATTACATAGGAACTGTTTTGTAAGTTAAAATTTTATGTGGTCATATATTATCACTTTAATGTGATGTGTTAATTTATGTCTGTCCTGAGGAACAAAAGAGATTTTTGTGATTCTGCTGCTACATGTTCATTGTGGCAGAAACACAGCGAACACAGAAGGGAAGAGCAAAAGAGAAGGCGAGAGATAGGCAGGAATTAGAATACGGAGGCAGGCGTTGGTGTTTTCTCAGCAATTATTTTTAGTGCAACAGAAGTCTTTTTTTTTTTTTTTTAAGATTTTATTTATTCATTTGAGACACAGAGATACAGAGAGAGAGAGAGAGCATGAGCAGGGAGAGAGGCAGAGGGAGAGGGAGAATCAGACTCCCCACTGAGCAGGGAGCCCGATGCGGGGCTCGATCCCAGGAATCTGGGGTCATGACCTGAGCTGAAGGCAGACGCTTAACCATCTGAGCCACCCAGGTGCCCCCAGAAGTCTTTTAAGTATTTTCGATACTTCACGCTGCTGAATGTATTGCATTAAGAGCAAGAAGGAGTGTGTGAGGTCCAATTATGAAGTTATTCTAGGATTCCAATTAAGAAATGATAGTAGATATAGTCGAGATTAACTGAAGTGCATGCATTTTGGGTAGAGAATTAATAGGCCTTGGTAGATGAGCTCAGCAAGGAGAGAGTAAATAAAATGAGGAAACTGGGGGCCAGTACTGAGATCAGTGAACTTTAACATCTAGCCATCAGATAAAGAGGAACTGTTTGTAAGGGAGACTGGAAAGGCCTGGGGATAAAAAGCAAGTGTGTTTCCATTCCTTGAAACAGACAAAAGAGTGCTTAAAAATGAGAGAAGGGACAAAGTCAAGTGTTGCTGGAAACTTTCATGAGACAAAGACTTTTAAATATGGATTTTGTCAATGTAGAAATAATTAGTGACTTTGGCAAGAAGAAAATTGATGGCCCTGTAGTGTCATTAGTCAAATTAGGACTGCTGAAGAGTTGAAAAGGAGTTGAGGAAATCAATATCTATGTGGAAGTTGGGGTTGATAGCTGGAGGGAAGAATAGGTAAAGAAGTCATTTTACAAATGTGGAGGTACCAATGCTTTTATCATATATGATTAAATTTATTCCAGAATAATAACATATAAATAATAAATAAATAAATAATAAAATATAAAAAACATTAATAGCCAAATTCTTCACTTCTGCAGAAAAAAACAAACATTTCAAAACTAATAGGTACCTATCACTACATACCAGTTACAAAACCCTAGAGATTAGTACATACTACATTGACTCAGATGATAAGGTCTACCAGAGGACTTAATCACTTCGTTTGGTAATAATAAAGAAGTGAAATAAAATTATTTGACCTGGAGAAAATGGAGAGTGATTTATCCTTTTAGTATATATGCTGCTGAAGCGAGCATGTGATTTATCCTTTTAAATAGCTTTATTGAGATATAATTCACATACCATACAGATAATGTATTGTATCATTTAGGGCGCATGATTCAATAGTTTTTAGTGTCTTCACAGACTGTACAACCATCAACATAAACAATTTTAGAATATATTTATCAGTTCAGAAAGAAATCTAGACCCCTCCTCTAATCTCCTCATAGCCCTAAAGTAACTACTGTTTATTTTGGTTTCTACAGATTTCCCTATTCTGAACATTCATTTGAAGAGAATCATATATAGTATGTGAAATTTTGGGTCTGGTTTTCATTTAACATAATGTGTTCAAAGTTAATCCAAGATGTAGCATTTATAATTATTTTATTCCTTTTTATGATTGAATAATCTTTCATCGTATGGAATACCACAGTTTGTTTACACATTCATCCATCAGTGGACATTTGTTTTTTTTTTTCCCCCACCTTTTGGCTATTATGAATAAGGTTGCTATAAACATTCATATATGATTTTTGTGGGGACATAGGTTTTCATGTCTCTTGAGTGTATATCTGGGCAGGGAATTGCTGGGTCATATGGTAATTCTGTATTTAGTTGTTTGAGGACCTGCCAAACTACTTTCCAAAGCACTGATGCCATTCTGCATTCCCACCAGCAATGTATAAGGGTTCCATTTCTCTGCATCCTTGACAACAGTTTATTATTTGAACTTTTGGCTCTAGTCATCATACTAGATATGAAGTAGCATCTCATTTTGGTTTTGACTTTTATTTCTGGTGACTAATGATGTTGAGCATCCTTTCATGAATTTGAGTATTCAGATGATCTGCCCATATTTTAACTGGGTTATTTTTCTTTTTATTATTGAATTATAAGAGTTCTTTGTGTATTTTAGATACAAGTCCTGTATCAGATATCTGATTGGCAAATATTTTCTCTAATTCTGTAGGTTGTCATTTTGCCTTCCTGACGGCATACTTCAATTGAAGCATAAGAATTTTTCATTTTGAAGAAGCCAAATTTATCTATTTTTTCTTGTGTTGTTTATACTTTGGTATTCTACCTAAGAATACTTTGTCAAATCAAAGGTCATAAAGATTTGTTTCCACATTTTCTTCTTTTAGCTCTTACACTGAGGTCTTGGATACATTTTGTGCTGATTTTTATGTTGTCTGAGGTAAGGGTTTAACATCACTCTTTTGCATGTGGCTATCCAGTTGTCTTAGTACCAGTTATTTAAAAATCTTAAATTTTCCACATTGATTAGTTTTGGCACCTTTGTCAAAACTCAATTAATCATGGATGTATAGAATTATTTCTGGACTCTCAATTATATTCTATTGATCCAAATATCTATCCATATACCAATACCACACTATCTTGATTACTGTTGCTTTATAATAAATTTAAATCAGGAAGTGTATGTCAGCTTATTTGATTGCTGTTCTTCAGGATTGCTTTGGTTATTCTGGTCCCTTGCAATTCCATGTGAATTTTAGAGTCAACTCATCAATTTCTGCAAGGAAGTCAATTGGGATCCTGATAGGAATTTTTTTTTAAATCTGTAAGTCAGTATGGCATGTTTTGCCATCTTAACAATGTTAAATCTGATCCACAAACATGAGATGTTTTTTCCATTTCTGGAATTTGTTTCAACCATATTTTGTAGTTTTCAAAGTATTAAGTTTGATGTCACTTTTGTTCAATTTATTCCTAAGTATTTTGTTCATTCTGATTTAATGGTGAATGGAATTGTTTCCTTAACTTCATTTTCAGATTATTCACTGCAAGTGTATAAAAATAAAGTGATTTCTATATATTGCTCTTGTACCCTGCCACCTTACTGAACTTGATTATTAACTCTAATAGGGTTTTTTGGGTTTTTTTGTGTGTGTGTTTTTGGGAGGGGGTTTGTGTGTGTGTGTGTGTGTGTATTCCTCAGGATTTTCCATATAGAAGATTATGTCATCTGCCAATAGAGATTGTATTCTTTCTTTACAATTTAGATGTCTTTTATTTATTTTTCTTGCCTAATTACCTGGGCTAGAATATAGTGTACAGTGTTGAATAGAAGTGGTGAGAGTAGACATCCCTTTTACCCTGTGATCTTATGGGGAAATGCATCCAGTCTTTCACCAATAAATATGTTAGCTTTTAAAACCGGCAGATTTTCAGGGTGCCTGTGTGGCTCAGTTGGTTAAGCAACCAACTCTTGGTTTCGGATCAGGTCCTGATCTCATGGCTTATGAGATCAAGGCCCATGTCAAGCCCCATGTCGAACCCCATGTCAGGCTCCATGCTCAGTGGGAGTCTGCTTGGATATTCTCTCCCTCTGCCGCTTCTCCAACTCGTGCATGTTCTCTCTCTCTAAAATAAATAAATAAATAAATAAATAAATAAATAAATAAATAAATAAATAATATTTTTTAAAAATGGCAGATTTTCTCACTTTTTTAATAAATAAGCTAAAATATTAATCCAGCAATAGCAATCCTAAATTTGTTCCTTCTTCATTTTACTCCTACCCCTCATTTCAATAACCTGTGGGTAGGAGTAAAATGAAGAAGGAACAAATTTAAGATTGCTATTGCTGGATTAATCTTACAGAATAATATGCATCACTATATTAAATTCCCATTTTCTTCTCTTTAGGGAATTAAAGTTGTGAATCCTTTTTCCAAACTTATGCTTTCAGTTTTATGTATTTGATCCTTATCACGTTATAAGGTTACAAAAAATATACTCTAAAATTCATTAGACATGATTTTTAAGCAGCTGTAATTTTATTTTTAGAAGGTTCTTTTGGTTTTATTTTTGATTTTGTGGGTGCACTGTACAGCCTTCAAGTTACTGGTCTTTTAGACCCCAGTGCCCTTGTGTTCATCCTCATTCTAGCTTTCAAAGAATCTGCTTCATGATCTGTCATTTACTACAAAAGCTAGATGTCTGACAGCTCTTGAACTGTTACCTGTCTTAGAAGGATTTTCATTTCAATGGGACATACATTTGAGTTACTGTGATAAAAACTCTTCCATATCTTTCAGGCTTTAGTTAATAAATGAGATGTGTGTGTAAATTTTTGTTTTTGTTATTTTATCATGGCTTTTGAAACAATGATCCCTAGAAACTACAAATATATTAAAGTCTATACTAGCTTGCAAAAACTGGCTCACAAAAAAATACTGAAAGATACTCATTTGAATTATAGTTGCGAACGATTATTTCCTATCTTCTGTTCGTGATCATTCCTCCCCCAATTTGCCGCTTGTGATTTAGCTGGTTCTTTTTTCTTTTTTTCAGTCATATTTAGACATACCCTAGGCTAGAACCACATTTGATTGAAATGATACATTTCGTATCTCCCTCTGTGAAGTATTCATACCTGAGTGGAGAGGATGAAGAGTCATTTTAGCTTAATTTGTTTCAGAATTCACTTGTAAATTTGTTGAAAGAAGACACTATCAATTTTACAAATAAATCATAACAGAAACATGAAAGAATGCCAGTGTCTCTCACATTTTTATGTAACTTTTGAAATTGAGAAATAAAAAAATTATCCTTGAACACTTTTGGATGATTAAACTCAAACATTTCTGTGAATGATTTCTAGTAGTCAATGGACAAGAGTCAAAACAGTTAAATAACACTTTTCTAATTCATATAAAATTAAAACATTCTAAGCATATTCACTAAATCATAGTTTAAAGAATTAGACACATATAATTATTTTTCCTCAAATCAACTCAGAATTGACTCACAAAATTTGTTTTTACAATTTAAATTTTAGAGTTATAGGTCACTTGATTTCCACATATTTTTTAATCTTCATGATATAACTGGAGAAGGAGGAAGGAAAGCAGAAAGATTATCATCAGAAAGAAAAAAGAAATAACTTAATATATCATGCTGCAACTGATTTGGTAAACCTGGTCTTAATTTTAATACTTTAATACATGGTCAGGTACATAAAGAAAGTTAACATCCACACTTGGTGAAGTGGGTACACAGAAATTAAAAATGACAAATTGACTTGTTTGGCACCACAGTGCAAGTCATGGAAGTAAACCATTTTAGAATTATTATTCAACATAATTTACAGAAGGCAAGAATGCTTAGACTATAAGGCACTGAAAAATAAAAAAAAAAATCACTCAAAAGTTTGTTATGTTGAGAAATTGTGATTTCTCATCATATACAAAGAAGATATTAGGCACTTAGATATTAGACTCCTCTCCTCTCAGATAGATATTCCCATGTAGAGGGACAGCCATTAGATTAATTCTCCTTTCTAGGAGAAAGGAAGACACACAACTGATGAATTTGTTTAGTGAGCTTATCACGCTTGGCTCAGCCCCTCCTTCATTTTTCTGCTTTGGAACTTGCTTGCCTGCAGAGGTCAGACGTCTAACTCTGCCCTCCAGGCCTTATGTTATACGACTGTCTTTGCATGTTTTGCAATGCCTATGACTTGAAGGCTGAATGTGCCTCATTCTAGAGTTCACACTTAGCCTACATCTACATCATGCCCACTGATATAATCCTATCCATAATAAAAATAATCTTTAATTCCCAGCCATTTCTGGGACAATCTCTCATTTGGTTCTGAAATTGTACAGGGAGGAGCATTATGATGTAACTGCAATGCTACTGAAAACACTCGTATAATCAAGAGGTTGTAAAAAGTCTTGTATATTTTCCCAGGAGTTGAGATACCACAGAATTTCTTCTCAGTGGTCAATATTTTATTTATTGTCAAAGTCATGAAGCTATCTCAGGAATGTAAGTGAAATATAAAGGAAAAGTTAAATGAAAAGGAAAGGCCACAAGTCAGAATAGAATTTTTTAGTACAAAAATAGCCCAGCTACTCAGCCACCTTATAAATGCATCTCGATTTGTGTGTTTGTATATGACTATGTATTTGTATAAACATGTATTTTTTTTTCTAACAGCAGAAATGAACCTCAAGTCATGATGCATTTACCTGAATCCTCTGCAAAGCCTACCTCAACGCTCCTATTATACATGTACTTATGCATCCTAGTCTCATATATTTCTTCTCTTCATAGATGTAATTTCATCTTGCACACATTAATTATATCACATTTGGGGGAGTATTTGTGGTAACTACTTATAAATTTATTTATGTCTAGGGAGTAATACTCACTCAAATATTTTTCAATCTTATCTTGCTAACAATATATTCACACATAAGTTTATCAGTTTCTTTTCTATGCAAGCCATCCATCCTTCCACGGTTTTCTACTTCCCTATTTTATATGTATTTTGTATTCTAAATATATGCTTCATATTTCCCATCTTGAGCTGGAAGTCAAAATAAAATGTTCTACTGCATACAAAGATGTGGCATCCCAGAAGAGTGAAGGAATACAAAGAAAATGCTCAATCAAGATACAGGTGACAGGAAATCGAAATGTAGTAAAATGAAGCCAGGCCATTAAGGTATCCACTGACTGAACATTTGTCACCCAGAAACTCACATAGCAAAATTCTTATCAGCATTGCATTAGACAAAATATAAAAATAATATGTTTTAAGGACATAACTCAGTTTAAGCCCCAGGTCTATGAATATAGACATAATTAGGCAGTAAGTCAAGAAGGGAGTATTTCAAATGCACAGATAGGTCTTCAAAAAGTACAAAAGTAAACGAAAAGGGTAGGGATATGTATGGATCTGGAAGAAGGAGTAGAAAATTTGACAATACCAAAGCATAGATGGGAAACAAAACAAAACAACAAAAAAACCCACTAAAATGTAATTTACAAGATAGGGAGATGCTAAAATGACTTGGACAAATGTAAGAAATTTAAAAACATAAATGAGAGGGCGCCTGGGTGGCTCAGTTGGTTAAGCGACTGCCTTCGGCTCAGGTCATGATCCTGGAGTCCCTGGATCGAGTCCCACATCGGGCTCCCTGCTCGGCAGGGAGTCTGCTTCTCCCTCTGACCCTCCCCCCCTCATGTGTTCTCTCTCATTCTCTCTCTCTCAAATAAATAAATAAAATCTTTAAACAAATAAAAAATAAATAAATAAATAAAAACATAAATGAGAACCTTGGAATTTATTATTAGGACATGAATAAGAATGATTAAATTATTGGACACATGCCAACTGACTTTCCTTAATCTATGGCTCCCCACTTAATGAGAATCTATTACTGACTCAATGAAATAATACAGCCAAAGGAAAACAGTTCATTTTTATGCTATTGGATAAGAAAGGAGCAGGACAGGTAAAGGAAGAATGTGTTCTGGATTGGGATTTCTGGAATAACTCATGTTCAGAAAATTCTTCACAGTGAATAAGAATGTATGTACACTAAGCATGTCAAACACCTAGAACCATGATTTATTTTATTTTTTTAATTTGCTAAGTGTAAGAATACGAAGGAGTAGAGACAGCACTTGTGTATACAGGGAGAGTGATCTACAGTGTAGAACAGTGGAGTAAGAACTACAATTCTGTGTTTTGGAATAAAGACCAAGCTAAGCAGAATTGCAAGGTATGATTCCCCAATATTTTCCATTACAAAACCCCAGAGCAAGGAAAAATCAATTCTTCTCTTCTGGCACTTTGAGCCTGTAATTTGAATTGGCTGACTGCAGATGCAAAGTTTCTTAGAACTGTTATGTTTGATGGTAAAAATCACACAAATTTTCCATTCTCTTCTGCAGATTCTGTCAATATAAACAAGCTGTGGTCAGTTACCTGCAGCCCAGTGAAGTGGCTAATACTGGATGGAGCTAGTGTCAATTTGCCTTCATAATTTCAGGAACCACTTATACAGAGCTACATGCTCTTGTGGTTATCTGTGCCTGCATTTTGAGAAGCACGGATGAGGTCAAATGCATAGGACTTGAAACAGTGTGATCCCTGTAAGATATTTTTGTTTAGTTTAGGCTCTCAATTTCCTACACTTAGGACCTTGACATAATAAGGCTGCATTGGATCTCTCTTCTTGCATCTCTGAGAGTCACCTACTAGACTAACCCGGGTAAACTATCACTCCTAGTAGTCCTGAAATTAACCCTTTGCAGTCCTCCAACTCCAACCCTCTAATAAGGGTTTTTTTTTTGTTTTTTTTTTTCTGAGGGTGCCTGGTGGCTTGGTCTGTTGAGCATCTGCCTGTGGCTCAGGTCACGATCCTGGGGTCCTGGGATCAAGCCCCTGTTGGGCTCCCTGCTCAGCTGGGAGTCTGCTTCTCCCTCTGCCTCTCCCTCTGCTCCTCCCCCAGCTTGCGCTTTTTCTCAAATAAATAAATAAAATCTTAAAAAAAAGGTTTTTGATTTTTTTTTCTATGTTGGTGTCATTTTACTAGGTGAGTGTCCCACTTGATATCCAGCCTCAGTAAATAAGTAAAATATGGTCTGTGACCATATTTTAGCCACATTTATCTCCCCTAACATTTAGAATAATGCCCTTTGATACTGTAAACTCAATAACTCTAATAAAAATTTCAAAATATTTTTCTCTCCGTTTTTCCATTTTCTTTTCCATTATTGCTTAAGAATATCTTATCTCAAAAGGTGGTAGTTATGCTAAAAATACACTGAGAAGAATGGGAATATCAGCCTTCTTTTGACTTCAGTGATTTTCTGCACTGTTTCCATCTGCAATTCTTTCCACTTGAATACACATTAAAAGATTGGAAATGTGGGAGTGGGGGAGGAGGTGGATGGAAATTATTCTCTGAGCACACTTATTATGCCAACAATGCAATTTAATGCATCTTTGATGTTGTGCAATTAGGTATTACAATTTATCATAACTAGAAATGTTCTCGGTCAGTGGGAATTACTGTAGATAATTTCAGGTAACCTGGGAATAATCTGGCTAGCTAGAAGGCCTAGACCAATATATAAAGCATTCAGTTTAGGGGAAAATTGATTTGTTCTTCACATTAATCCTCTGCTTAACTATATTGGGAAATGCCAATTCACATAAAACCTGAGAAAGAAACCAGTAATTCTTTTACATTTTAAAATAAATTTATAGACACAATATGGCAACTAAAAAATTATCCCCAAACCGTATTTTACTGATTTTTTTGGAAAGGGTTAATTATTTTTGCAAAAAATTAAGTTTTATTGTACATTACTGATTTGATTTAGATTCCTACCTCTATTTTCATTATTGCCCTTATTTTTTTAAAGATTTATTTATTCATTAGAGAGAGAGAGCACGAGGGGAGAAGCAGAGGGAGAGGGAGAGAGAGAGAATCTCAAGTAGACTCCCTGCTGAGTATAGAGCCCAACAGGGGGGCTCACTCCCAAGACCCAAGATCATGACCTGAATTGAAATCTAGAGTTGGAACTTCAACCAACTGAGGCACCCACGCGCCCTGCCCTTGTTTTATTTTCTCTGATTTTCTTTCTCTCACACCAGTGGTTCCAAATGGAGACTGAGGTGAAGGCAGGGGTAAACATATTAGTATAGTTGGATAGATTTATCAAATATGTATGGTAATTCCACAAACTCCAAATTCTGATCACATTGTATGTTTTTGGCATGCTTTTGGCCTTCTATATGCTAACAAGAAAATCATAACAGACTAGAAAAGAAGTACAGTAAGCCATGTTAGGAGTAGATAGGGGTGGAATTTCAGGAAACTATATGTGATATCTTTCTTGCTTCCTTTTGCACTATAATATTTAGCTATGGTGCAGTAAAAACTTAATTCACTGTTAATTGATAAGCTACAAACAATTCATAAAGTGACAGGAAATTGAGCAACCAACCATAACCTTTGGATTATGGATGCCTTTATTGTAGGCATTCTTTATGCAAGATGTAGCATCAATGGCACTGAATATGGCTGGAGTGAAAATGAAGTCAGATAAATGTGGACAGTTCTGAGAATGCTAATCACCAGAAAAAATGTTTCCTTTATCATCTACGTGACCAAAGGTAAAAATATGGGTAATATCTTAAAACACTTTATTTTAAATAGAGATAATACAGGCAACTCAATGAAAATGTGAATTAAGTTTTAGAAGGTTGGTACTTATTCTTTTCTAACTTTAAACATTACCTCAATTTAAATTTAAATATTTAAGATTATGAAATATAAACTTATTTTTAAAAAAATTATTATGGCAAAATTTATAATTATGTATCTCACTGTGATACACATTAAACATAATTTAAAAAACCAGACAAACAAAAGAAAACCACACTGCATATGGGGCTTGCTGATACTCACTTAGCATGGCGAATATCTGGCAAGGACCGCTCTAGAGCAATATTGTTGCTGACAAAAATGTTGAAACCGTTTTCCCTGTAAGCTGAGTCATCATGGTCCTCTTCAGTGAGGGGGTAAGGTTTCCCATGCTCACCTTTCCCTAGTAGGAGAAAACGAAATGGGATTATCATCCCTACAAAAACCATTTAATCTTCTAGAACAGATAATAAGAGTTAAATGCGTGTACTTCCTTAGTCACCTGTTACTATGCTCCATGGAAGACCTTTTATTAAAACGTATTATTTTATAGAAAAAATAAATATGTTCATGATAAAAAGCCAACAACACCGAAGTAGAAAGTATAATCATCTTCCAGAGAGAACCACTGTGAAGACTTTAAGCCTATGTTTTGTAACATTTATATGCAGCGTGTAATATATGCATTGCCTTATAATTTGACTTTATCCAACTTAATTGTATAAAAAAGCCATATTTTCATTTACTTCTAATGGTTGATATTATTTCATTGTATCCCAATTTACACCATTCCCCTAAAGAGATACTTTCACATTACTTCTAATTCTCCCTTTTAAAAATAATGTTGAAATAAACATCTTTGTTTATATATTCTTAATTATGTATTTTTGGAAGGGGAAGGATAATTCCTATAAATAGAATCTTGAATATCTGTAGAGTAACTTATGATAGTTTTCACACATCTTCAGAAGCATTGGATAATATTTTGACATTTACCGGTGAAATATATATTATTCATATTTTAGTTTGCTTTCTCTTGATTACTTATAAAATTAATAACTTCATATACATTTATCATTTGTATTTCTTACATTGTGAAAGGATTGTTCAGAGTTTTTAAAAAATGTGTTTTTTTATTTTTAAAGATTTTATTTATTCTTTTGAGAGAAAGAGTGAGAAAGAGAGAGAGAAGAGAACATGAGTAGGGGCAGAGGGAGAGGGAGAAGCAGACTCCCCTTAAGCGGGAGCCTGACATGGGGCTTGATCCCAGGATCCTGGGATCATGACCTGAGCCGAATGCAGATGCTTAACTGACTGAGCCACCCAGGTGCCCCTTTTATTTGTTTTTTTTTAAAACAAATTTTATATTATGCTTATTAAAGTTATTTTTTGTATTTTTAAAACAATTTTTTATTTTATTTATTTTTTATTAATTTATTTATTTGTCAGAGAAAGAGAGGGAGAGAGCACAAGCAAGAGAGTGGCAGGCAGAAGGAGAAGCAGGTTCCCTGCTGAGCAAGGAACCTGATGCGGGACTCAATCCCAGCACCCTGGGATCATGACCTGAGCCAAAGACAGAAGCTTAACTGACTGAGCCACCCAGGTGTCCATTAAAACAGTTTTTATATTGTGTTTATTAAAGCTTTGTTGATTATATATATATATTCTAAATATTTCTAAATTTACTTTATTTAAATCTAATTTAAGACTTCTGTTTTCCGGTTCTGCATGCAAGGAGTTTGGAAGTTACTACTCCATCCTAACAACAAGTACAAAGCTGAACAGACTAAAAAAATCAACAACTTTTCTTGGCCCATAAGGGAAGAAACGACATAGGGCAAACTGATGTCCCCAAAAGAGAGCCAAACAGGTGAATATAGGGAGTTGAGGCTTACCAGGGCAGGCACTCAGGAGTGCAAACCTTTTGGGAACCAGTGCTTGAATAGGAAAACTTAACAGTAATTGACAAATTGCTGGAGGCTCAGTAAAGACTGACAGTTAAAAACTCCAGGGTTGGGATATTACCAGAGCCTAACTAACCTGAGGGAAGAGAAATACCCAACTCCAGCCTACTCTAACTATCCTGTCCAACCAAAGAGGAGAGAAAAATCCTGACATTCACAGTCCAGAGGCAGAGGATCACTAAAAGACTGAGACCGAATCAGAAGACTATTGAACACTTCCTCTCCCCGCCATACCTCATCATCACGTTATAAAAGCTCTATTTATAATAATTCCTTTACCCACTATATTGTGTCTGGCTATCAGGAAAAAAAAATTACAAGGCATACCAAAAGGCAAAAAACACAATCTGAAGAGAGAACGGACATCAGGACCAGCCATGGCAGAGATGTTGGAATTATCAGACAGGGAATTTAAAGCAACTATGATTCATATGCTAAGGACTCTAATTGGTGAAGTAAATAGTGTGCAAAAACAGATGGAAAATGTAAGCAGAGAGATGGAAATTCAATAAAGGAATAAAAAAGAAATGCTAATGATAAAAAACATTAAAAAAAAATGAAGAATGCTTTTGATGGGTTTATTAGTAGACTGGGCACGGTTGAGGAAAGAATCTCTGAGCTTGAGGGTGTATTAATATCAGCCTTCAAAACAAAAAGGCAAACAGAAGAAAGACTGAAAAAAGTGGAACAGAATATCCAAGGATTGTGGAACAACTATAACATACACATAATGGAAATAACAGAAGGGGAAGAAAAAGGGAAAGGAATAGAAGAAATATTTGAAACAACGACTGAGAATTTCCCCAAATTAATGCCGGACAGCAAACCACAGATCCAAGAAGCTTAGAAAACACTAGGACAGGACAAATGCCAAAACGAAACAAAACAAAATTACAAACTACACCTAGGCATATCATTTTCAAATTACAGAAAATCAAAGCTAAAGACAAAATCTTGAAAGAAGCCAGTGGAAAAAAACATCCTATCTGCACAGGAACAACAACAACAAAAGAATTACATCTAACTTCACTTTTTTTTTTTTTTTTTTTTTTAATTTGAGACAGAGAGAATGAGAGACAGAGAGCATGAGAGGGAGGAGGGTCAGAGGGAGAAGCAGACTCCCTGCTGAGCAGGGAGCCCGATGCGGGACTCGATCCCGGGACTCCAGGATCATGACCTGAGCCGAAGGCAGTCGCTTAACCAACTGAGCCACCCAGGCGCCCTAACTTCACTTCTGAAACCATGTAAGCAAGAAGAGAGTCAAATGAAATATTTAGAATTGAAAGAAGATAAAAAACACCAACCTAGAATTCTGTATGCTGTGGGATTGTCCTTCAAAAGTAAAGGAGAAATAAGAGTTTCTCAGACATACAAAAGTTGAAGAATTTGTTGCCGGTAGATTTATATTGTAAGAAATGTTTTTAAAAATTCTTTAGAGAGGAGGAAAATGATACAGATGAGAAATTTAGATCCACATAAAGAAAGGAAAAACATTGTGGAAGAATAAGAGAAGATAAAATAAAAAATAAAAGCTTTTTACTTTTCTTAATTGATATAACATAGCAGTTTGTTCAAACTAGAGTACCAACAATAGATTACATTACATATGTATATATATATATCCTACGAATTGATATGCTAAGAGAGAAAAATGGAATCCTGTAAAACGCTTAATTAAAAAACACAAAAGACAAAAAAAAGTGGAAGACAAAAATGGAACAAGGAATAAAAACAGCAAATAGAAAACAGTAATGAATATGGTAGATATTAATCAAACTGTCTAAATAATCACTTTAAATGTCAGTGGTCTAAATGCACCAATTAAAAAACAGAAATTGTCAGAGTGGATCAAAATAAATCTAATTTAAGATTTTTTTCCAACCGGATTTTTTTTTTTCTTTCATAGTTTATTCACATATCATATTTATAAATAAATCTTTTCTCAATATTATTTTTTATTTTTATTTGTATTTATCTTTATTTTTTATTTATTTTTTAAAATATTTTATTTATTTATTTGAGAGAGAGAGATAGCATGAGAGGGAAGAGGGTCAGAGGGAGAAGCAGACTCCCCACTGAGTGGGGAGCCCAATGAAGGGCTTGATCCTGGGACTGCAGGATCATGACCTGATTGGAAGGCAGACACTTAACAGACTGAGCCACCCGGGTGCCCCGCAATATTATTTTTTTAATTCATTCATGAATTCAGAGTTTTACTAACATTTTATTTTTGTTTTGTCCATCAAAATTTTGAACCATCTGGCTTGTGAGAAATGAAGAAAGTATCACATTTATTTTTTCACAAATAGGTAGCCATAGGAATTACATTTAATGAATAGTCTTTTCCTTTCTTGTCCACATACAAAATTTCACACATTTTACTGGCATATTTGGGGACTTCCATATGTTCCTCTTTTCTGTCAATTTTTACACTGGAACACTGGTGGCAACACATTTTAATGTTTGGCAGAGCCATTTCTCACTCACCATATTCTTTTTCAGAAGAATATCACATATTTATTTTTCTATGTGAACTTTAGACTCATTTTACTATTTAATAAAATGGTCAGTTTGGATTTTGTTTTGAGATTAATTGAATTGATCACTTCATCCTTAGGGAAGTAATATTTTTATATATCTTAACAATTTTTCATAGTTTTTTCCCCCTGGATTTCAGTGGAATGTCACACATTTTTTTTTCTTTTTTCTTTTTTTTTAGTTCAAGCCTTTTTTTCTTAAGTTTTTCTAGGTAGGTGTTTTTCTTCACTGTACTATAAGTACCATCCTTTCTTCTATTATATTTTCTAAATGGTATACACTAAAGCTATTGATTTTTATACTTAATTGTTAACCAGTTACCTTACTCAACTTTTTTCTAAAAATACATATATATTTTTTATATGCATATATATTTATCTTGGGTGTTTCAAAGTACACATCATTTCATTTCAAATAATAATAATTATTTTTCTTAAAGATTTGTTTATTTATTTTAGAGAAAGAAAGAGAGAGAGAGAGCAGGAGCGAGGGAAGAGGCAGAGGGAGAGAGAGAGAGAAACCTTAAACAGACTCCTCACTGAGCGTGGAGCCCTATGTGAGTCTCCATTCTAGGACCCTAAAATCATGGCCTGAGCAGAAATCAAGAGTCTTGACACTTAACCAACTGAGCTATCCAGGCATCCTAAATCATAACATTTAGTCTCCCCTCTTCCTCCTTTCTTCATGTGTACCACTTTCAGATTTCTTGTTTAATTCTATAGTCAAGAATAAATAACATTGGTGTCAATAGGCACTTACTCAGGTAATGACTTTAATGTGATTCCTGTTAAACACTGCACATGAATGTGTGTGCGTGTATATGTGGTGATAACATGTTAAGAAAGAATACTTCTAGTGCCTTTTAAATAAAGGTAGTTTTTCATGAATAGAATAAGAAAGTTTACCAAATTATTTTTCAAATTTTATGTTTTTTTAATATTTTCACCATATTAATCTTTGATTTTGCAATATATTATTTGTGTTTAATCACTGAAATATCTTGTTTGTTAGGAAATTTGGCTTCTATATCAGTAATCCCTCAAATAAAAGTGAAAGCTTTTTTTTTTATTAGCTACTAGCTTCTGCCCTAATAACATTAACCTCAGTAGTGGTGACAGCCAAGATCAAATAGTTGTAGAAAGGAATTATATGCTCAAGAAGCAGACTGAAAATCTCTCCAATTTTAAGGGAGAGAACCAAAAATGTTTAAGTGTTTCACTTTGGCCATCAAAAAAGAAAATACAGGATCTCGCCTGTATTTTCTTTTTTTTCTTTTTTTTTTTTTAAAGATTTTATTTATTTATTTGACAGAGAGAGAGCGAGAGCAGGAACACAAGCAGGGGGAGTGGGAGAGGGAGAAGCAGGCTTCCTGCTGAGCAGGGAGCCCGACGCAGGATTTGATCCCAGGATCCTGGGACCATGACCTGAGCTGAAGGCAGATGCTTAATGACTGAGCCACCCAGGCGCCCCTTTATGAACATTTTCTAACTCAACACTACGAAATAAACATTGTTCTACCCATGTTACATGTAAGTAAGCAAAAGAGAGACTAACATTTCCAATAAGGATTTCCACAATCAGCAATTAGCTGATTTTTTTTTTAAATATCTAAACTTTTAGAAAATCTAAATCTCTCTCCACTGAGTGGCCAAATACTAGATAAGGTCTTTTGATCTTACATATTCTCTAGCGTGTACTGGATAGATCCTATTTAATAAGAAAATCATAGTGCATAGTAGTTTTTATTTTCTTTAGTAAATTTTTATTTTTTAATTTATATGCCCTAAGTGAAATGTATACATGTAGCCAAGGTTTCTTTTCAATAATTTTTGTAGAGATATTTTTTAGTGCTCAGCTTTGAGATTCAGCCACTTTAAGACTACAAATATAAATTTTAAAGCTACACATTCATTAAAACACCTGCCAATCAAAGGGAAATTCATTTTCTCTGTACAGCAATTTAGCCTACAGACTGATAAATCTCCTGAGACAAGGCTTTTCAAATGAGTAAGTGATACTCTAGAGTTATAAAACAAAACTTGAGTCACCAGTGATGGCATACTAGAAATTTCTTCATTGCAGTTGTGAGAATAGGGTTTAAATTTTTATGTTCTTATGCAGAGAGCCTGCAGTTTTTACTGCAAATGCTATTAACTCATCTTAAGTTTTCATATGTGAAGCCTCAGGGACTGTCACATCTCATGTGGTTTAAGATTTCTTCTGTAAAGCAACAAAACAAAACAGCAAAAACTCCAAACAAAGCAACAAAAATAGGTGTATGTTGAAAATTGATTTATTATTCAAAGGTGTTTTGAGTGATTATTAGTCTACAGATTTACCTATTTAACATATTAAGGATTCTAATATACCTACCTTACTGTTATCAATTGTAAATTCAAATCAGTCTTTTACTTGAAATGTAAGAAATAGTGTACTGTCTGCTACGTTTAAAATAGTATGAAAAGGGGAAGTTGGGTGGCTCAGTGGGTTAAGTCCCCCTGGGTTTTGGCTTGGTCATGATCTCCAGGGTCTTGAAATCAAGCCCTGTATATGGCCCTGCACTCAGCACAGACTCTGTTCCTCTCCCTCCCCTTCTGCTCCTCCCAGCCTGAAATAAAAAAAGAAAAAATAAATAAATAAATAAATAAATAAAATCTATGAAATAGTATGAAAGGTGTGAGATATTTTAAAGAATCAGATATAAAAATTAATACTATATTAATACATGGATAGCTATTAAGTAGAAAAATTCCATCTTATAAATATGTCTCTGATCCCGTGTATTCAAGGCATATGGTAGAATTTAATATGGAAATTAGGTTACTCTCATAGTGCACCTAGTATTTATCCTCCAGATGAAATAACATTTCATTTAGCCTGGCATACATATAGACTGGTATCATTATAATTATTTTTTTAATGTTTATTGAGTATCCACTCTATGCATCGCTGGATGTGGAAAGGGAAAATGTGTATAGTATGACCCCAGGCCTGAAAAAGCTAGAAATATACTCTGACTAGTAAGATATGGTCTCCTACGAATTGAATGTTTGTGTTCCCACAAAATTCTTATGTTGAAATCCTAACTCCAGATGTGAGGGCATTTAGAGGTGAGACCTTTGGGAAGAGGGGATCAGTCTGTGAGATTAAGACTCATAGATGGGATTAGTGTCCTGATAAAAGGCCCAGAGAGCTTCCTTGCCTTTCACCTTGTGAGGACACAGCAAAAAGACAGTCCTCTATGAACTATGAACTCTGCAGTCACGAAATTTACTGGTGCCTTAATTTTGGACTTCCCAGCCTCCAGAAATGTGAGAAATATATTTCTGTTGTTTATAAGTCACCGAGTCTATGGTATTCTACTATAGCAGCCCAAACAGACTAAGTCAGGGCAAAACTATAAAACAATTATTGTGAAAAAGAAGCATGGTATTTGTGGAAGTGAATGAATTGGACAATAAACCCTATAAGAATTTCACAACTTTGGCAAACTGAGGAACTGTATATGATTTGGAAACTCCAACCAGAAAGAGGGAGTTTACAGTGCAAACTTGGATAGAGGAAGATTTACATTGTTTAAGAGGTCTGGAGCTGGGGAGACTACATAAGAATTGAAATAAATGAATTTGTACAGATGAGATTTTTTTTAAAAGATTTTATTTATTTATTTGACAGAGAGACACACAGCGAAAGAGGGAACACAAGCAGGGGGAGTGGGAGAGGGAGAAGCAGGCTCCCTGCTGAGCAGGGAGCTGGATGCGGGGGCTCGGTTCCAGGACCCTGAGATCATGACCTGAGCTGAAGGCAGACGCCTAACGACTGAGCCACCCAGGCGCCCCCAGATGAAACTTTTGGAACATGCTTTTTGAAAATAATTAATAAACTTATATAAATAGATTTAGATCTCACAAAATACAATACTAAGAGATAAAATAGGTTTTTGTCTGAGGAAAAAAAAATCTAGTGACAGTTTAAGGTACTTAAAATTTTCCTAGAAGTAACTGGAGTATAAGAATAGCAGAAGGAAAGTATTTTAACACTTTTCCTGAGGGGCTTGAGGATAAGCAGTTAGAACACTCAAGAATCCATATAGTCAGGTCTTCGCTCAAATATAATTTTCTTGGAGAGATTCTTCATAATCAACCAACCCATCTTAAATGAGCATACCCAGCACTCCTTGCCCTATTTCCCCAAGTCTATTTTATTTTTACCATGCACTTATTTTCTACCATACATTACTATTCTAAATTTATTAATTGACTATTAATTCTAAAATCTATTAATTGAATATCTCCTCCTTGGTATATAAGCTCTATGAAAGCAGAGACTTTTTGCTGTTCCCTATAGTGTCCCCAGAACCTAGGAGAGTGTCTGCCACATAGCAGATACTTAATAAATATTTTAACTGGTGTATAAATAATAAAATGATAAAGACTTGGGCTTATTACCCAATGGAAATAAAGATGTTCATTTATTTATTCAAAACTGCATTTTTTTTTAAGATTTTGTTTATTTATTTGAAAGAGAGAATGAGACAGAGAGAGAGAGCATGAGATGGGGGAGGATGAAGGAGAAGCAGACTCCCCACTGAGCAGGGAGTCCAATGCGGGACTCGATCCCTGGACTCCAGGATCATGACCTGAGCCGAAGGCAGTCGCTTAACCAACTGAGCCACCCAGGCGCCCTCAAAACTGCATATTAAGCATCTATTCTGACATAGGGGCTAAAAATTCAATGATGACTATCACAGTTATTACCTTTGACATCATGTGTAAGAGAAGGAAGTAAAAACATCACTGTGATTTAAAATACAAACATAATAATCTATAAGATCATTGAGGGATAGGATTGTGTCTTGCTATCTTGTGCTCAGGAAACATTAGCGTAGTACTTATCACATGATTTGTCTCCCAAAATACCTGTGAAATGAATAAATGGAGAAATGAATTAATGCACTTTGTACTATGAGAAGGATAGAGGATGTATCTCAATGATATGAGCTCTTTTAGCAGACAGAGAAGGAAGCAGTTAGACAGGCAGAAAGAAGTGCCCCAGGCATGATACAGAGAGGTAGTAATAAGGAATTCCAACTCTGGTTTGGAATGATTGGAGTGTGGTTTTTGTAAGATGGAGCAATAAAAGACATAGCTGGAAAGGTAGTAAATTATTGGTTTTGCATTATTCTGGAAGTGATAAAAGTCCTAATCAAAGTGAAGTATAGTAAGTTAGTAATCCATACTGAAATCTCTAGGGTAACAACAACAAAAAATTACCCAAGAATGTATAACACAAAATCTAATAAGATAAAAAAATAATAAAACAAAAATAAAATAATAAGGAAAAAATTTAAAGTCTATGTTACAAAAAAGCAGAAAAGAATGAATTAAAGATTATACAACAAATGAGACATATAGAAACCAAATAGCAAAATTTAAATGAAATAGATTAATTCTTTAAAGAAACTTACCAAAATTAACAAGAAGACACTTATTACCAAAGTAGTCCTGCATCTGTTTAAAAGATTTTTCTCTCCCTAAATTTACATTAACTATTTACTGGACAAATGAAAGGCACATTTCATCTTTTTAAGTGTTTTTTCCCAAATTTATTGAGATATAATTAACATATAGCATTGTGTAAGTTTATGTGTACAATATGTTGATTTTATATACTTACATAATGAGAAATTACTATCACCATCTCATTAGGTGACGCCTTTATCACCTTTTCTTTTTTGTAGTGAGAATGTTTACGATCTACTCTCTTAGCAACTTTCAAATATATAATACAGTATCATTAACTATAATCACCATGCTGTACATTAGATCCTCAGAAGTTATTAATCATATAACTGGAAGTTCATACCTTTTGATCAACATCTTCCCACTTCCTTAACCCCCGCTCCTCTGCCCAGGCCTTAGCAATTACCATTCAACTCTCTGTTTCTATTAATTTGGTGTTTTTAGATTCCATATGTGAGTGATATCAAACCATATTTGTCCTTCTCTGACTTCCTTCACTTAGCATATACAATAGATTTAGCCATGAGAAAGGAGGAAATTTTTCCACAAGGATTGACCTTGTGGGCATTATGTTTAAAAAATTTTGAAAACTCCAGGCCCACATGGATTCACTGATGAACTTTTCTAAACATTAAAATGAGAAATGGTATCATTTTTACACAAATATTTTAGAAATTAGAGAAATTCTTCATATGATGCTGGCATGAACCTGATATCAAAACCAGGCAAACACATAATAAGAAATGAATATATTGGACCTATGTCTCTCATGAGTATAGAAGGAAAAAATCCTTAACAAAAATAGCACAGTGAATCTATCAATATTTTAAAAGACATTATATCATGACCAATTGGGATTTATTCTAGAAATGCAATGTTGGTTTAATATTCAAAATCAATCAATATAACTCACATTAACAGAATAAAAGAGATAAGTCATATTATTACCTCAGTACAGGCAAAAAAATCATTTGATAAAACTCAACAATGTACTTATAATGGAAATTTTCAGTAACCTAAAAATAGAAGGGAACTTTTTTTTTAACATGACAAAGGGTATTCACAATAAAAATTCAGCAAACATATATCTTTGGTGAAATAGTGAATACTTTCCCCCTGAGATTGGAAACACAACACTAATCTCAAGCATCACTACCTCTATCTAAATTGACACTATCCATTGAGCCTATCAAGTGAAATGAGTCATGAAGAAGAAAGAAAAGATATAAAGACTGTAAAAGAAGAATGAAAACTAGTATTATTTTAAACAACATTAAATGTGTACCAAAAAATCCAACAAAATTTAAAACCTATAATAATTGATAAATTAATTTTTCAAGATTGTGACTGATAAATGTCAATATATGTTCAACTTTATTTACTAACAACAAGCTTGAAATAAAAATTTTAAAATAGGGGTGCCTGGGTGGCTCAGTCAGTTAGGCATCCAACTGGCTCAGGTAATGATCTCAGGGTCCTGAGATCCAGACCCAAGTGGGGCTCTGCACTCAGCAAACTTCAGAATCTCTTTCCCACTCCTTCTCCCTCTACCTCTACCTCTCTCCCCACTTGTGTTCATGGTCTCTCTCTCTCGCTCGCTCTCAAATAAGTAAATACAATCTTAAAAAAAAATGTAAATAGCTTTTGAAATCACATGGAAGTATCAAATATGTAGGAATAAATCTAAAAAAAAAATATGCATAAGGCCACTCTCTGTACTAAATATGTAAGAAACACTTTGGGGAGAAATTAATGAAGAGCTAAATAATTGGAGTGATTCATCATGATCTTGGATTGGACAAAGTCTTTTAAGATGTCAACTCCGCATGAATTGATAATTTAGTTAAACCACAGTCCAAATTAAAATCCTGGGAGTTTTTGCTTCTTGGTGGTGGTGGTGATGTGTGTGAGTGGGGTACAGTATATAGTGAGATGGAGGAGCTCAATTAAAAATGAATTTTTAGAGCCTAAACTTCCCACCACAATATTAAAGAAGAAAGGCATAGTTGGAGCAAATTAAAACTATACACAGTCGGTCATAGAATAAACCAGAACTAATTTGGTTACATAAAAATGATAACGTGAACATAAAGACACATATATGAAAGACGTTTCTAAGAACAGCATATAAATGAATACAACATATAAATGAATATATATATCTATAAGTGATAATGTAATCATGATGTAATAATAACCAGTTATTACTGGTAGTAATATTGTTTCCATTTTCTGATTATAGAAACTTCATTTTTAAAAAGAACAGTTGTCTGTCTAACATTTAGACATACGGGTAATTTTTATATTAAAAAAACCTTATGTATTTTTTTATTTAGCATGTAAAGAGTTAAGTAACAAGATGTATTTGTATTTATTCTGAGCACAGATCTTTAAAGGAGAGATAGCTTAAATCTGTGTGCTCAAATTGATGTTGTTAATAAGAATTTACTATGAAAAAATTTAAAAGTTGACTTTAGATATGTTTGTATAGAAACCTAGTGTTCTGTTATTTTTCAGCTTTCAATGTGGGCTTGTGAAAAAGTCTTTATTTCCTAATTGTGTAGTTATTCTCTAAATTATTGCAAAAAACTTCATTGTCTGCAGACAACGCAGGAGAAATCATGTTAAGAAATATTTTGCCTCAACATCCCAAATTTCTTTAAAGCTTATTTAGTTTCATTCATCACTGGTATGTGTTCTACTTACGTAGATATAATTATAAGATTTTCTTAGTCATTATGGACAAATGATAAAATGTATTTTATAAGTATTTTAATTCCAAAAGGGATCTGTAATCTATATATTAGAGGATTTCTGCATTTTCTCTCTCCCCTTCATCCTCTTGCTTCTTCCTAAGGGGAAGTGCTTGATTTAATTCCCAGGCAGTGCATTCCTCAGAAAGTGACAACTATTTTTTATTTTTTTTTGATGGACTCAAACTAAATGGAACATTACTGTCAAATGTGTCTGACTTGGTCTGTTAGCATCTTCCTTTGTGTAAAAATCATAAACTGTCAGAGTGTCATGGGTTAGACATTTTTACCACTTCTGAAAAAATGAGGCAACAGAATCATGAAATATTCCATATGCCATTTGAAGCATACAGAGACGTTGAGATAAAAACTATCAAAGAGAGTGGGAAGAAATATAAAGAAAATAAAGAGGCCACTGGTAAAAGGACAAAATAGAATGAAAGCAGCAAAAGAAAAAAAAAAAAAGGTTAGCAAAGAAAACAAGTGAAGACAAAATTTGGGGGGGGTTTCAACAAATTTATTCCTCGCAATAACGTAGTAAAAGTCTGATTTATAAAATAAAGTTAATTTTATAATTTATTACTAGTAACATTGTACACAGCTTAAAGAGACAACTGAAATTATATTATACTGTATGATGAGAAAAATAAAGAGTTTGTGATCCTAAATAAGTTCAAGAAAAAAAAATTATTTGGGTTAAATAATATCAGGCACCCTGAAATGTCATGGCTTTTAAATTAAGTGAATGATGAATATATGTCTATGTCACATTTAAAATAGTTTCTACAGAACAATCAACATCTTACTATATTTTGAATACAAATGACAACAAATGCCTTAGAAGAGCTTATGCTATTTATAATAAAATTTTACCTGATGCTGAGGGACAAGTAACTTCTAACTCAGTAGATTATAAAGAAAGGAGGATGTATGAGAAGAGATGAAAAAATGAAAACGATCTTACTTGCTATAGTCATTCAAGAATAAAAACACCACAAATAGCGTATTCTTGGTCAGGGCCAGGATGTTGGAGGTGGGGTCAAGAGACGGGTGACTGTTTATCAAATGGACAAAAGAAGGCAACTCATGAAAGACTTGCGCTAAGAACTATATGCAATATGTAATTCTTATTTTAAATATGATTGGATTTACATTTCTACGGAACCAGAAAAGCCTTTCAACCTGCTCACTGAAGTGTAAGAGTCTCTCTCCCTCATGTCTGTAGTAATGGCATGAAAAATTATCAGTGATCCATGTCTCAGAAACTTCCCATTGTTCCAACAACCATGGCATACAGAGAGCACAGACACCATAAATACACAAAATTCTAGTAAGGTTTTTGAGTGAAGAGATTTTAATAAAATATAGAAGTGCTTTAGATTTAGAGTAATTTCTTAAAGGACGACTAGTTCAAATTCATTAATATCAGAAATATCTGTATTTTAAATTAATCAAAATGCTTCCTATGTTTATACTAAAATTTTCTACTGTTTTTCATGTATATTTTATTATATTTTTCTTCATTTCATAAGAAATTGATTAACTATATCTAGGTAAGTAGCTGTGTTACTTACAAAGGGAACAAAGAATTTCTGTCATGCCAAAACACTTCCTGGAATGTAATCTCATTGTGCTTAGTCTTAATTCCATGACTCACTCAAGGAATTTTGTTGTCTGATTGAATTATCCTGGAAGTGAGAACTGCAAATTGGTTTTTAAAAATTGTGGATTTTTTTTTTAAGATTTCATTTATTTATCAGACAGGCAGAGCACAAGCACCAGGAGTGGCAGGCAGAGGGAGAAGCAGACTTCCTGCTGAGCAGGGAGCCCCATGCGGGACTCGATCTCAGGACCCTGGGATCATGACCTGAGCCAAAGGCAGATGCTTAACTGACTGAGCCACCCAGGTGCTCCAAAAAAATTGTGGATTTTATCACTATGAACATAGATAAAACATACCCATGCAACTTTAACCTATTCTTTGGAAAATCTAGTAAGTTATTTTTTTCCTAAAGTGTTTCCATGTGGACTCCCAATACATTTGCCTTCAATAACCTCCTTTTTTCTGCTTAAGGAACAGATTTGTTTTCAGATGTCAAGGAGTTTTTGTTGTTGTTGTTTTTCTTTAATTTTCTTCAAACTATATATATTAGCTCTTTTTCTGAAAAATCATAATCAATCTTTTAAAAGTGGTCAACACACCTAAGTTACAGAGGTATGATAATGATTAAATAAACAAATGTGTATTAAAGAGCTTTGCAAACTGTATGGCCAAAAAATAAATAAAACTTTCTAGTAAAACATTATCATTTTACAGTGTTTTTCTCTTTAATTCTTTCAGATAGCCCTTTCCAGCACCAATTTGGCCAAATTTAGATTAAAAACAGAAATTTTACTTTATTAAAACTAAAACTTTCCAACTGAATTGAAGAAGTACCTCAACTTATTTAATCAATATTATGCTACTTATTTCCCTTTCATTAGCTGACATTTTGTTACAGGGCTCAACTATACCTCTCAAGGATTTTTTTTTTTTTTAAGATCTTTGTTGTTTTTATAGAAATGAAAAAAAACTTGGGCTCACAATAAATTAAAAATAAAAGGCACTCCAAATCTTATCATTTATCATTCAAACATTAGGTAAATTTATTTATAAACATTTTTTGAATATATCAAAGGGTAATTATTACTGAATGACTGTATAAAACCTGGGCTGTTCTATGCATGGTATTTCGACTTTTTTATCATATCAAAGAATGTTAAACATTCCCATTAAGGCCATCAAAAGGAATGAGATCTTGCCATTTGCAACGACGTGGATGGAACTGGAGGGTATCATGTTGAGTGAAATAAGTCAAACAGAGAAAGACATGTATCATATGATCTCACTGATATGAGGAATTCTTAATCGCAGGAAACAAACTGAGTGTTGTTGGAGTGGGGGGTGGGGTGGGAGGGATGGGGTGACTGGGTGATGGACACTGGGGAGGGTGTGTGCTCTGGTAAGCGCTGTGAATTGTGCAAGACTGTTGAATCTCAGATCTGTACCTCTGAAACAAATAATGCAATATATATTAAGAAAAAAAAAAAAGAAGAAGAAGAAGAAGGTAGCGGGAGGGGAAGAATGAAGCGGGGGAAATCGGAGGGGTAGACGAACCATGAGAGACGATAGACTCTGAAAAACAAACTGAGGGTTCTAGAGGGGAGGGGGGTGGGAGGATGGGTTAGCCTGGTGGTGGGTATTGAGGAGGGCACATTCTGCATGGAGCACTGGGTGTTGTGCACAAACAATGAATCATGGAACACTTCATCTAAAACTAATGATGTAATGTATGGGGATTAACATAAGAATAAAATTAAAAAAAAAAACATTCCCATTAAGTTTAAGAACTTAAATAAGCTTCCACTAAAATGGTGAATTGAACATACATTTTTTTCTGCTTTCCTTCTGGAAATCACAGTAAAATGTTAAAAGGCAATTAAAAGGGATGCCTGGGTGGCTCAGTCGGTTAAGCACCTGCCTTTGGCTCAGGTCACAATCTCAGGATCCTGGAATGGAGCCCCAGATAGGGCTCCCTACTCAGTGGGGAGTCTGCTTCTCCCTCTGCCCCTCAGCCTGCTTGTGCTCTCTCTTGCTATCTCTCTCTCTCTCAGATAAATAAAGTTTTTTTTAAAAAAAGACAAAATATTAGAGACCTAGGGCAAAGAAGAGAAAAAAAGGGAAGCAATTAGCATAAAAGAGATAAACACAAATCTGTAAACAATGGAAAGATCAGCATATGGTTCCTGATAAATCAGGGGGAAGAAACATAGCCAAGTTCCACTGGAAGAGGGAGGAAACAAGACTGCGCTGTAGAAATCCAAAGGCTCTCTGGACGTGTCTAGACCAGCTATGGAGAAGGGTGGGATTGAAATATGAAGTTTCAAACTGGCAGAATAACTGAAATTTTGCATACCAAATAGTCAAGATTCCAATCTCACTCCTCTTCTGTAGTGGCTATCTCTCCACCCATTATTCAGTCACGCTACAGCAAAACGTACCATCAGACCAATCTGACCATCAGCAGAACTCCAACTCAGCTCCACTAACAGCCATGTTCTTCTTAAGAAACATTATGAGTCAGCTAACTTTCAAAGCTATGATATAAAACTCAGAAAAAAAGTAAACACAAATAAGAACAAGAAGAGAGAGACGGGAGAAAAGGAGGAAGAGGAGTTTGAGGAGAGCCACACTGCTTATTTATAAATGATATAGCTGGAACTAGAACATCATGCACTTCTCCTCCCTGCCGCCTGACAACAAATGGGGGGAATGAAGTTTATTGAATTATTCAAATCATTTACAAAACAAATCTCCCAAAAAATAATGTTCCAGGACTTTAATCTATAAAACTGGCAGCCATAAGAGTATCACATCTTTGTATTGAGAAGCCTTTACTGCTATCAAATTTTTGATATATTTTTTTCATAAAAATCTAATGATAGCCTTGAAAGACAATGTCTCATTTTTAATATGAGGAAATTTGACATTTCTTGAGTGAAATTATGTGACATGATAGCATACTTTATAAATAGAAGAACAGAAACAGAAAACTAAGTCTTTTAATTCTTTGTAAATTACAAATGGATTCTTTGCTCTCCATCTCACTTCAATACTTTGTTCATAATTTTTATTAAAAAAAAAAGCCTGATTCTTCATACTACAATTATTATGATGATGCCTAAGGAAAATATGTGAATGAACCAGATTATAACAGACAAGTTAGCTCTTTTTTTCCTCCTAGTATGCAGCACTACTCCGAATTCTTAAATTCAATAGGAATTTTATACTTTGAAATATTTGTCTAGAAGATTTATGTAGTAATTTGTCACACAGCCTAAAGAAAAAAGGCGATTAGTGAGAACTAATTACATGTAAGTTTACAGGCAGTATCACACTTATCTCACCCCAAAATATGAATTTCATGTATACTTCTCTTCTGTCAGCCCCACCCAAAGCTGCAATTTACAAAAGCCTAAAAAAATCTGCCCAAATCATATTCTAACAAAATCAACATTTATTTTGAGAGAAGAGGTTATAGTACAACAACTGAAGGAATATATTGAAAAGATAAATGCATTTAAAATGATCATAGTTAAAATCATTTTTAGATCATAACACATAAAACAATCAAAATTTTAAATAGTAGTTCACAAAATTATCTGTTGAGGCTCTCTTGTACAAATGTAAACCCTGATTAATATCATTGTGATCAGCTCTTCGATTTTCACAAGCAAATACTGACTGTATAATTCTAATGGGTGTAGGGTCCCCCACAATCATTATACCTTCAGGTTTACTCAGGTACTGAGGTACTTTAATATTAACTGTATTGAAGAAAGAAAAAAGATGTAATTTTAAACAAATTGCTGAAATTGACTAATGCATATCATGACTGCACTCTACTAATGGATATTGGGTTGGAGGACAAATATCTAGGGCTAAGTTATACATCTAACTTTCCTAGGAAAAAGCTGTAGAATTCAGGTGGGTTCTTTCACATTTCTACCCTCAATTTCCTCATTTGCAAACACAAAAGCCATGACTAGATTTATTTTAAGTAATATTCTATACTAACTCCAAATCATTCAATTAGTTTTTCTAAACACCACATGTCTCCAGATATTTAATTCACATTTAAGAGCTGAACTTGACAAATATCTAAAGCTTGAGTGCTTTTATTTTTTAAATTTTTTTTATTTTATTATTTTTTAAAAGATTTTATTTATTTATTTGAGAGAGAGAGAGAAAGAACAAGCCAGGGGAGGGACAGAGGTAGAGGAACAAGCAGACTCCCCACTGAGCAGGGACCCTGACACAGGGCTCCATCCCAGGACGTGGAGATCATGACCTGAGCTGAAGTCAGTCACTCAACCAACTGAGCCACCCAGGTGCCCCTGAAGCTTTAAATATTTTTAATCTCAAAGGAAAAACTATATGACTTAGTCATATAGCCAGTCTTTTAGAAGAAATGGGGGTTCATTGTAGGGCTGGGCTATAAGATTCTTGAGGGCAGGCTCAGGGCATGGTGAGATTCAATATATACTTCTTGCCTGACTGACTGAAATATAAAACATAACTAAAGCTAAGAAAGCAAGGATAAACTACTTAAAACTTACTAGGTTCTTTACCACAATTAGCCACCAAAAGATAAATGCAATTAACTCTTAAATAATGTGGAGGTTAGGAGCACCAGCTCCCACATAGTTGGAAATTCGTGTTTAACTTCTGATTCCCCCAAATTTAACTACTAATAGCCTACTGTTGACCAGAAACCTTACCAATAACATAAATAATCAATTAACACATATTCTGTATGTTATATGTATTGTATACTGTATTCTTACAATAAACTAGAGAAAAGAAAATGTTATTAAGAAAATCATGAGGAAGAGAAAATATATTTAGAGTACTGTACTGTATGTATAGAAAAAACAAACAAACAAACAAACAAAAAATCTTGTGTATAAGTTGGTTCCATGCAGTTCAAACCAGTGTTGTTCAAAAGGTCAACTGTACTCTTAGTTTTTTCTTTTTAATTAAAATCTACACAGATAAATATGGTTGTCTCATACTGAGTTAAAGAAGGCACTATTGTATGATCTAAATACAAATGAAAATTTCCCTCATGAAAGTTACAATTCATACTGTTCCAATTAGAATTTTCTCCACTCCTCAATCTCAGAGGAACTCATTAAATTTACTCTCTCCAGTTAAAGCAAACTGGTCCCAAAGCAAAGATGTAAGTGTAAGTCCCTAGGTCCACAGTTGCAAGAGTCTTTTTTGCCAAATAAAGCAGATAAAATAATAAAGAATAATCCATCATAAAGGGCCAAATGGAAAAAAAGAAATTTGTGGCAAATTAAGCTGAATCTTAGGAAAGGAACCCAATACTTTCCAGTATGATTTAGATAAGAAGGCAAACACTTATAAAGAATAAATTGTAAGACAACTCTCTACTGCTCCATCCCAGGACCCTGAGATTGTGACTAATCTACACTAGCTCCAAATCAATTATTTTTTTCTAAATCACCACACATTACCAGATATTTAATTCACATTTAAGAGCTGAACTTGACAAGTATTATCTGAAGTTTTGAGTACTTTTCTTTTTTATTTATTTTTATTTTCTTACTTTTTTAATTTAATTTTATTTTTTAAAGATTTTATTTATTTATTTGAGAGGGAGAGAGAATGAGCATGAGACATGGAGGCATTGCATGTAATAATGGACAATAATGAGGGGTCTGAAGAAAACATTAATTCCCTTGACAAAAATAGTTCAAGCATCTGTGAAAGGCAGGATTCTTTTTATCTTCTAAGAAAGTTGCTGAACCATATTTTTACTCACTTACTGAGCTTTTAGTTGTGCAGAGATGGGGCAAAGTTGAGTTCATGGTTCTTAGTTCTATCTCACTGAATAACTCATGGCCAGCCGAGGTTGCTTTTGTTGCACAGGCCTCTTTGAGAGTGAATCTAGGCCAGGTTTGTGCCAGCCCACAGAGACTGTAGCTTGTCAGGTCACTTTAAATGACAATTAGTTTTGAGGATGTCAGAAAAATAGGTTTTGGAGATGTCAGTCAGTTCCATAATTCTCATGTGTTCTTTCCAAAACAAGTTTGTTGATAAAAAAAATGTAATATGAGAAAAAATATCTTTTTTTTAATAATGTCAGTTATGAAGGTAAATTGTGGTAATTACCAGATAACCTAGAATAGGAAAATAATAATTAAAACTCTAGGATATTTTCAAATGTGAGGAGGAAATGATCCTTAAAAGGGAAACTCATTATAGAAGGTCACTTTGAGTGTAGTCAGGAGACAATTAAAGACTGATGATGAGTAGTTGATCATAACATCCCTGCATAATAAGAGAATGAGTGTCCCAAAGGGCACAGCAAAACTTAAAGGACAGAAGTCTTATCTTTTCTTCATAACAAATCTTATCCCTTTATCAACCTAATTTTGATTTTCCAATTTTAACTAGCAGTTGAAAGAAAAAAGCATTGAAACAATGAAACCATGTGTATATGGAAGCATTAATCTTTTTCAGAGCTTGATATACATAGCAACATCTTTTAATATTTTATGATATCATATTTTAAATATAATAATTTAAACATCATGAAGGACAACCATATGGCCATTAGAGGATAACTATAGCCTCTGCCTTCTAGAATTTTTAATTAAGTGCATAAGCAAAGGTATCCCCCTATCAGATGGTGAACAGAATAGAGGAAGAAAAAGGAAGTGCAAATAGGAGTTGAAATTGTCATTTTAATTATTACTGATAAAATCCTTGAATTTTTATAACTTAACCAACTAATGTTTGAATTACCAATAATTTTTATGTGAGTTCTATGTCTAATTCAGCTAATCCTTGACTTACAATTTGCTGTCAAAAAACATAAGTCTCAAATAATTTTCTGTCCAAAAGTTTTTATAAAGCCATTCATTCAGAAAAAATTTATCATGTACCTGTTATTTTCTAGAAACTGTAGTAGGACACAGAGAACAGACATAAAAGCACAAATGGTTAAAACTCTCATAGAAATATCCTAAGTAGGGAAATGGGTTAAAGGTGCTTAAGTGTCCGGAATATTCTAATTAAATAATTCTTCCCTCTTCTAAAAAATTTGAATATTTTATCTATTACCTAGGTGATTTATTACTTCTATTTTAGAAATCACACCCAGTAGTTTATAATTTCTTTATTGACTTTTTAGCCAGAAAATAGTTATTTTTTTCTTTCAAAAAATGCAGTTCTTTCAAGCTTTGTTATTACATGTACAGTAGGAAACAGCAGAATAATTCAGGATGAAGTTTTTCTCCACTTTTCTAACTGAATTATGAGGTCATTTCTGTGCCCTAAGAGAAGAAAAATCCACTTGCTCTTTTAAGAATGGAGCCTGTCTGCAGGGCTTGGAAATTGCCGGTCCTTTCATTTTTTCTATTTCTCCATTCCACAAGGTTCTGGAAACTTCCATAAACTTCTCAAGCTCTAAATTCAATCCTGTCAGACTTCCAGGAAAGATGGTGGAGTAGAAGAACCCTAAACTCACCCCGTCCCATGGATACAACTATAAAATAGCCATATCAGTGTAAATAACCCAGAAAACAAGCCAAAGAGTGGCAGAGCAGACTCTTCAGAGCTAAATGTAGAGAAGAGGTCACATCAAAGTGGGTAGGAAGGGCAGATGAGTGGTCGGGAGCTAAATGGACTGTGTACCATCCATGGGAGGGAGGGATGCTTCAGATGCAGAGAGGGGAGAGAAATAGACTCTCACACCAGGGTGCCTGCAAGGGGAAGATGAATCCCCATAACATTTGGTTTTGAAAACCAGAAGGTCTAAATTTCACAAGTTCTTACAATCAGTGGAGTAAAGCCTAGAACTTTAAAAATCAATAGGCTCATGGGAGAGCCATGGGGGTGGAAGGAACTGACTTCCCACTTGTAAAAAGGCAGCACAACAACAGCCCTGTAGAGATACAGCATAGAAGAAGCAGTTTGAAAAATTCCTGGGGTGTATGGGGGGGGGATTTTTTTTTTTTTTTTTTTTTTTTTTTGCTTATCTCACAGCATCTGCTAGAGGAGTAGGGTTTGTTGGGAGACTCTCCAGGAACAAAGGACTTGGTGGGTGCCATTTCCCTTCCCTGCCCCCAGCATAAGCATACGGACACCTGCAAGAACCAGAACAGCACTAATACTCCCTACTTAATTGCTAATAGCACCTCTCACTTGCAAGTTCTTCTGTGGACACACCCTCTCCAGCCAGGTCATGACTCCATGTCCCTTCCTGCAGAGGACCTGCACAAGCTTTGCTAACACCACATGTCCCACCCCTGCATGCTTTTGTGGATCCACCCCCTTCAACCTTACCTGTTTCTGTCACTGGCAACTACAGGTCCCCTCCCACTGGCATGGACCTTCTTGGCACCACACACCCTATCCCAACATCCTCCTGCAGTTCAGTGCTACTGCATCTCTAGCAAATGCCTGGTTTGACTCTTCTTAACCCCAAGGCAGCCTTAGACTTGCCCACTAACAACAGAGGGACCAACACTTGCCCACAACAGGCAAAGAGAGCCACTGCAGATGAGTGAACTGAAAGCAAAGCAGCTCAGCCACAACAGTAGGGTGCATGCCACACACATAAGGGACACCCTTGAAGATATAGGTTCTGGTAAACAGGGGGCATTGCACTGCAGGGCACTACAGGACCTCTTTTTTTTTTTTTTTTTTTTTTTTAGGACCTCTTCTTCATAAGACCACTACTTTCAAAAGCAGAAGACAGAGCTGACTTTCCTAACACAGAGAAACAGACACAGAATTAGACAAAATGAGGAGACAGAGGCATAAGTTCCAAATGAAAGAACAATGCAAAGTCACAGCAAGAGACCTAAATGAAACAGTGTTAAATAATATGTCTGCTAGAGAATTTAAAGCAATGGTCATAAAGACACTCACTGGGCTTAAGAAGAGTGGAAGACCTCCATGATACCCTTAACAAAGAAATAGAAAACATAAAAGAGAACCAATAAGAGATGAAGAACTCAATAAATGAAGGTAAAAATGCACTAAATGGGATAAATAGTAGACTAGAAGAAGCAGAAGAATGCATCAGCAACCGGCAGGTCAGAGTAATAGAAAGCAATCAAGCTAAACAGAAGAGAAAAAAATAATAAAAAATGAAAAGAGAGAGAACTCAGTGACATCATCAAGAGTAAAAACATTCACATTATAGGGATCACAGTAGGAAAAGAGTGGAAAAGGTGGCAGAAAATTTATTTGAAGAAATAATATCTGAAAACTTCTCAATCTGGGGAAGGAAACAAAAATCCAGATCCAGGAGGCACAGAGATCCCCTAACAAAATAAACAAGGAGGTCGACACCAAGACACACAGTAATTAAAAAGGCAAAAAGTAGTGATAGAGAATTTTAAAAGCCCCAAGAGAAAAGAAAAAAGTTATATCCAAGAAAAATCCCATAAGTCAATCAGCTGATTTTTCAGCAGAGACTTTCTAGTCCAGAAGGTAATGGCATGATATATTTGAAGTGTTGAAAGAAAAAAATAATAATAAAACACAACCAAGAATATTCTATCCAGCAAGGCTTTCCTATGAGGAATTAAGAGTTTCTCAAACAAACAAGTTAAAGGAACTCATGACCACTAAGCCAGCCCTATAAGAAAAGTTAAAGGGGACTTTTTGAGTAGAAAGGAAAGACCATAAGTAAGGAGTAAGAAAAGTAGGAAACATGCAAGAAAAACAGTAAAAATAAGTGTATCTATAAAAATTAGTCAAGGGATTCACAAAATAAAAGGATATAAAGGATGGTATCTTATCCCTAAAACATGGGGTGCAGGGAGAGGAGAGAAGAATAGGTTCAAATTTAAGCGACCTTTAACTTAATATAGATTGCTATATGCATAAGATGTTATATGCAAATCTAATGGTAACCACAAATCAAAAACCAGTAATAGATATGCAAAAATAAAGAGAAAGAAATCCAAGTACATCACTAAAGCAAGTTAACAAACCATGGGAGAAGAGAACAAGAGAAGAAAGGAACAGAGAAGAACTACAAAAACAACCATAAAGCAAGTAACAAAATGGCAATAAATACATACCTATCAATAATTACTTTGAATGTAAATGGACTAAACTCTCCAATCAAAAGACACAGGGTGGGGGCGCCTGGGTGGCTCAGATGGCTAAGCGTCTGCCTTCGGCTCAGGTCATGATCTCAGGGTCCTGGGATCGAGTCCCACATCGGGCTCCCTGCTCCTTGGGAGCCTGCTTCTCCCTCTGCCTCTCTCTCTCTGTCTCTAATGAATAAATAAATAAAATCTTAAAAAAAAAAAAAAGACACAGGGTGAAGGAATGGATAAAAAAGCAAGACCCATCTATATGCTGCCTACAAGAGACACGTTTCAGACCTAAAGATATATGCAGTTTGAAAGTGAAGGGATGGAAAAGCATTTATCATACAAATGGAAGTGAAAAGAAAACCAGGGTAGCAATACTTATATTAGAAAAAATAGACTTTAAAACAAAGACTGCAATAAGAGACAAAGAAAGACACAGCGTAATCATAAAGAGAAAAATCCAATAAGAAAATATAACAATTGTAAGTATTTATACACTCAACATGGGAGCCCCAAATATATAAAGCAGCTAATAACAAATATAAAGAAACTAATTGGTAGTAATCAATAATAGAAGGGGATTTTATTTTATTTTTTTAAAGATTTATTTATTTATTTATTTATTTATTTATTTATTTATTTATTTATCAGAGAGAGAGAGAGAGCACGAGCAGGGGGGTAGAGGGAGAGGCAGGCTCCCTGCTGAGCAAGGAGCCCGATGTGGGACTCGATCCCAGGATCCCGGGATCATGACCTGAGCTGAAGACAAAGGCTTAACTTACTGAGCCACCCAGGCATCCTTAGTAGGGGATTGTAATACTCCACTTACATCAATGGGAAGATCATCCAAACAGAATATCAACAAGGAAACAGTGGCTTTGAATGACATACTGGACCAGATGGATTTAACAGATATGTTCAGAACATTCCATCCTAACACAGAAGAATACACATTCTTCTCAAGTACACATAAAACATTCTCCAGAATAGATGACATAATAGGCCACAAAACAGTATCAACAAATTAAAAAAAAAAAATCGAAGTCATACTATGCATCTTTTCCAACCACAGTGCTATGAAACTAGAAAGCAACCACAAGAAAAAACCTAGAAAGAGCACAAATACATGGAAGCTAAATAACATGCTACTAAATAATGAATGGGTCAATCAGGAAATCAAAAACATATCTAAAAATACCTGTAGACAAATGAAAATGAAAACACAATGGTCCAAAATCTTTGGGATGTGGCAAAAGCTATTCCAAGAGGAAAGTTTATAGCAATACAGACCTACCTCAAGAAGTAAGAAATTTCTCAAATAAACAACATAAACTTACACCTAAAGGAGCTAGAAAAAGAAAAAACAAAACCACAAACCAATAGAATGAAGGAAATAATAAAGATTAGAGCATAAATAAGTGAAATAGAAACTAAAAATACATAAAGAACAGATCAATGAAATCAGGAGCTGCATCTTTGAAAAGATCAACAAGATTAACAAACCTTTAGCCAGTCTCATAAAAAGAGAAAGAAAGAGAGAGGGCTAGAGAGGACTCAAAGAAACAAAAATGAGAAATGAGAGAGGAGAATAACAACTGACACCACAGGAATACAAGGACTATAAGAGAATATTATGAAAAATTATATGTCAACAAATTGGACTACCTACAAGAAATGAATAAATTCCTAGAAACATATAACCTCCCTAAACAGAATCAAGAAAAAATAGAAAATTTGAATAGACTGATTACCAGCAATGAAATTGCACCCATAATCAAAAAACTCCCACCAAATAAACATCCAGGACCAGACAGGTTCAGAGGTGAATTCTACCAAACATTTAAAGAAAAGTCAGTACCTATTCTTCCCAAACTATTCCAAAAAATAGAAGAGAAAGGAAATTCATTCTATGAGGCCAGCATTACCCTGATTCCAAAACCAGATAAAGACACTATAAAAACAAACAAACAAGAATAAAACAAAAATAAAATAGGCTAATATCTCTGATGAACATAGATGCAAAAATCCTCAACAGAATATCAGTGAACAGAATACAACAATACATTAAAGAAATCATTCAACATGATCAAGTAGAATTTATTCCTGGGATGCAAGGGTGGTTCAATATTTGCAAATCAATCAACATGATGCATCACATCAATAAGAGAAAGGGTAAAAACCATATGATCATTTCAAGAGATACAGAAAAAAAACATTTGACAAAGGACAACACCCATTCATGATAAAAACCCTCAACAAAATAGGTTCAGAAGAAACATACCTCAACATAATAAAGGCCATAAATGAAAAACCCACAGTGAACATCATATTCAGTGGTGAAAAACTGTGAGGACTTTTCCCTTAGATCAGGAATAGTACTGGAAGTCCTAGCCACAAAGATTTGACAAAAAAGGAATAAAGGCATCCAAATTGGTAAGGAAAAAGTAAAACTTTCACTATTTGCAGATGACATATTATATATAGAAGACCCTAAAGACTACCAAAACACTACTAGAGCTAATAAATGAATTCAGTAAAGTTTCAGGATACAAAATCAATATACAGAAATTCATAGCATTTCTATATACTAATAATGAAGTAACAGAAAGAGATATTAAAAAAAAATCTCATTTACAATTGAACCAAAAATAATAAAATACCTAGGAATAAACTTGAACAAGGAGGTGAAAGACCTGTACTCTGAAAACTAAAACATTGATAAAAGAATTTGAAGACAACACAAAGAAATGGAAAGACATTCCATGTTCATGAACTGGAAGGATAAATATTGTTAAAATGTCTGTATCACCCAAAACATCTATAAATTTAAAGCAATCTTTATCAAAATACCAACATTTTTCACAGAACTAGAGCGTATAATCTTAAAATTTGTATGGAACCACGAAAGACCCAGAATAGCCAAAGCAATCTTGAAAAAGAAGAACATAATTGAAGGTATCAAGATTCCAGATTTCAAGATACACTACAAAACTGTAGTAATCAAAACACTATGGTCTTAGCACAAAAACAGACACAAAGATCAATGGAACAGAATAGAGAGCCCAGAAATAAACCCACAACTATATGTCAATTAATCTTTGACCAAGGAGGCAAGAATATGCAATGGGAAATAGATTCTCTTCAACAAATAGTGTTGGGGAAACTGGACAGCTACATGCAAAAGAATGAAACTGGACCAATTTCTTACACTACACACAAAAATAAACTCAAAATGGATTAAGGACCCAAATGTATGACCTGAAACCATAAAAATTCTAGAAGAAAACACAGGCAGTAATTTCTTTGACATTGGTCATAGCGACATTTTTCTAGATATGTCTCCTGAGGCAAGGGAAACAAAAGCAAACATAAGCTTTTGAGATGGCATCAGAATAAAAAGCTTCTGCACAGCAAAGGAACAATCAACAAAACTAAAAGACAACTTACTGAATGGGAGAAGATACTTGCAAATGACATATCTGATAAAGGGTTAGTATCCAAAGTATATAAATAACTTAGACCACTCATTCAACAACCAAAAACACAAATAATAAAAAATGGGCAGAAGAGAAGAACAGACATTTCTCCCAAGAAGACATACAGATGGCTAACAGACACATGAAAAGATGTTCAACATCACTCATTATCAGGGAAATGCAAATCAAAACCACAATGAGATATTATCTCACACCCATCAGAATGGCTAAAGTCAAAAATTCAAGAAACAAGTGCTGGTAAGGATGTGAAGAAAAAGGAAGCATTGTGCACTGTTGTTGGGAATGCAAACTGGAGCAGCCATTGTAGAAAACAGTATGGATGTTCCTCAGAAATTTAAAAAATAGAACTACCATATGATCCAGTGATTGCACTATTGGATATTTACCCAAAGAATACAAAAACACTAATTCAAAAAATATATGCATGCTTATGTTTATTGCAGCATTATTTACATTAGCCAAATTATGGAAGCAGCCCACCTGTCCATGGATGATGAATGGATAAAGGAGATGTGATACACACACACACACACGCACACACACTATAATGTACATATACAATGGGATTTTACTCAGTCATAAAAAGAATGAAATCTTGCTATTTGCAACAACATGGATGGATCTGGAGGGTATAATGCTGAAATAAGTGAAATAAGTCAGAGAAAGATAAATATCATATTATTTCACTTATGTGTAGAATTTAAGAAACAAAACGAAGAAAAAAAAGAGACAAACAAAAAAAACAGACTCTTAACTACCGAAAAGAAACTGATGGTTACCAGAAGGGAGGTGGGTGGGGAAATGGGTGAAATAGATAAGGGGGATTAAGAGTACACATCATGATGAGCACTGAGTAATGTATAGAATTGTTGAATCACTATATTGTACACCTGAAACTAATAACTAATATAATCCTGTATGTTAACTATATATATATGCATATATATACACACATATATATAACTATATATATACTATATATATACATATATACCTCATTCCTATTACAAGGAAGTTCCTAATGAAGAGTATGTATGTCTCCATTGCATCTCCTGGCACACACTCAGAGATCCTTTTAGGCTTATTTAAGAACAGGTCCCCATCTACCTCTTTGAAGAAAAGACTTAATCTAAGCACAAGAAGTAGGATAAATAGGTATTTAGGTTTTGTAAGTACTTTTTCCTCTATTTCTGCAGTAACTATTTCTTAGGTTAATAAGACATTCTTGTAATGGTCATATAACAATTTTCTTGTAAATTATAATGTGTATGTATCTACAGATATATGTAGTGACATATAAAACACTATTTTGTAGATCTCCTCAGGCAACCAGTCTGGTATTTGCTTAGTAAAAATGGTTTTAATTAAGGTTCAAATTAGAAGTTCTGAAGCCCATGTACTGTGGGCACAGACTCAGAATGAGGCCTCTTAGCTATGGTTGGTAGCCCTGGTTTCATGGGCTAGGGACCAGGGAGAACTGACTCAGAGTTCTGGATTCTGTCAGGTTTTCATCCAAAGAGCCAGATGGCAATATTCCTTTGCCATTTTGCACTTGGAAAATGTAAGCTTTCCTTAATCAAAATAATAGGAGAAAATGAAGTATTCTCCAAACATCATCTAAGAATATCCATTCTGAAGTAAAAGGATAGAACAATAAATCTAGCTAAGCTTTACCTGAAGGCAGTGTTTGGGGCTAAGGAAAGGCTACTCCACCTCTGGTGCCCTGACTCTAAGGCAACCAGCCTGACGGGGCCAAGGCTCTGTTGTGCAGGGAGTATCTGCTGGACAAACTCAGTGAAGAAAAGAAAGAGCAGAGGATTGATCTGTCCCTCATCCTGTCACTGCCCACCTCTGCAAGCTCTGACACAGCCAGATACCTGGCCTCCCTCCAACTGGCAGCTGGATCCAGTGAGATCTGAGTACTTAGAAGTGCCAATGCACCAAGTGCATGATTCCTCAGGCAAGTGATTAATATCTGTTATCCTCATCCTACCCTGTGCCTCCTCTCCCCTGACTCTGAAACACTACCCTTCTCTTCCATTCCTAATTATTCTTACTGGATCTTTCATGTCCCTACATCCTCATTCTCTTCACTGCACTATCAAGGAAACCTGCTTGTCCTCTGAATATGCAGCTTTACTAATAGCTTTCTGGGAGGCAGACATGATCTTTTCAAGCTCCGGGTCAGGAAGTGAATCTTTACACACCTTATACTATCTGCTATTAACTGTGCACTTTAGCTATAAAGCCCTCTTCTTATCCTTGTTGTTATCATTTGATTTCATCTTTAATCCCCATAATTCAATCAATATTTTAGCATAGTACATCTAGTTGCCGAATCTACTACAGTTCTACCTATGAAATTATCCTTTATGATTTTATCTTCCACATGGATAGCTCATCAAATATACCGTTCTCTCCAAAGACTTTTTATTCTATCTCAGTTGTCAGCTTATGATCACTTATTGGCATTGTCATTATTCAAAACTCACGTACCCCAAACATTCATAGAAAAAAAAAATTCTATCCTTCTAGTTTGCTCATTTACTTATTTTATTTCCCTACTCCCTGTCCTTGAACCCCATTAAGACCTTCAGTCCATTAATTCTCCTCTTTTCTTCTTATCCTTCATCTCCCTCCTGGTTCCACTTTACTCTCTATCCAGGTTAGAATAATTGCCCATCACTTAGACTAATATTTTGTCAGACTGTTCTTATACAGCCAAACTTAGATGAGTCCATTTATTTGCTTTTCCCTTACCTATATCTTGACTGCTGATCAATGCTGGGAAAGTCCCATCCTACATCCTCCTCCCAGTATCTCAGGCTGCAAAGCTGGGGGTTCTTCTTTTTTTTTTCTTAAAGATTTTAATGATTTATTTGAGAGAGAGGGAGCGCACTGGGGTGGGGGGAGAGGCAGAGGGAGAAACAGACTCCCTGCTGAGCAGGGAGCCTGACGTGGGGCTCCATCCCAGGACCCTGAGATTATGATCTGAGCTGAAGGCAGACCCTTAACCGACTGAGCCATCCAGGTGCCCCAAGCTGGAGATTATTCTTGATTCCTCTTTTACCTTCACATTCCACATCTAATTCAAAAGTCATTTGCATTGGCTCTACTTACATTGTAATTGTCACATTCACTGCTCAATTTTCAAAACACTGTATTATTGTTCATAAATACTTAATGGCTCTGCCTGGAGTAGGATTAAATTTCTTCATCCCACTAATGCCAAGCTTGTTGATATGATTTGTGTGAATAGAAACTAAAATGTGATCAAAATGACATATATGTCTTCTGGACAGAGGCCCTAAGAGCCAATGCAGGATTTACTGTATTCTCTCTCTCTCTTTTTTTTTTTTTCCATGTCAACAATAGTCAAGATAGAGAATGTGTCATGAAGTATAGATGATGTGAAGCAGAGCTGCTGTAGACCCAAGATGGATACTTGGAGTGAGCCACAAAAGAAGCTTTGTTGTCAAAAGCCACAAATGAAGCTTCTTTGTTGAAAGCTACTGGGAGTTTTGGTGGCGTTTGTTCCACATCATTACCTACCCTCTCTGATACAATATACTTGTCCAGGCACTGGCATCTTTCCCCTGGGCTTAATCTTCTAACTGGTCTCCCAAAATCTACTTTCACTCCCATATAGTCTAGCTTTCAGATCTTTCACTCAATAGCTTGTATACTCATATAAAGGCATGAATTAGTTCACATCAATAGGAAAAGGTCTTACAACCTTCCAGTGGTCTTTCAATATACTTAAAATAAAACCCAAATCATTACTGTGGTATCCCAGCCACTAGCAAATACACTCCAGCCTGCTGCTCAGAGCTCATCTCATTCCATTCTGCTTCACTGCACTCTGCCACACCGGTCTAATTCTTCTCCATCGAACATACCAAACTAACTTCCATCTCAGAGTCTTTGTACCTGCTATCCTTTGTACCTTTGTATCCTGTAAATGTGGAATACTCTTCCCTGAGATATTATCATGGCTGCATACTGCATATCTCAATTTAAAAGGGCATCTCCTTGAAGATGCCTTTCCTAGGTAAAACAGTTGTCTTCTCTGCCTTGGTCTTTCTATTGAATTACCTGACAGTGTTAGAACCTCAAATTACCTTTCCTCCACTATAACATAATCTCTGGGCGGGCAGGAATTCTGTATGTCTTGAATACTTCTGCTTCCCCAATGCTTGGAAACATGCTTGACTCATAGTAGGCACTCAGTAAATATTTGTCATCTGTTTACTGACAGACATAGGGGCAGATTATTACCACTAATAATTTTCACTGTTTTTTTTTTTCTTCTGAGCCCTCAATTCTGTCCCAAAACATTGTGTTGCTTTTCTAGTTGGCTTGCTCTATCATTTTTTCATGTGTCTAGTCCACGATGGCTTTCTATTTCTTCTCAACCTTTTTTAAATTATGTTATGTTAATCAATACATTACATCATTAGTTTTTGTTGTAGTGTTCCATGATTCATTGTTTGCATATAACACCCAGTGCTCCATGCAGAACATGCCCTCCTTAATACCCATCACCAGGCTAACCCATCCCCCCCAACCCCTCCCCTCTAGAACCCTCAGTTTTTTTCTCAGAGTCCATAGTCTCATGGTTCATCTCCCCCTCCGATTTCCCCGCCTTCATTCTTCCCCTCCTGCTATCTTCTTCTTCTTGTTTTTTTTTGACATATAATGTATTATTTGCTTCAGAGGTACAGGTCTGTGATTCAACAGTCTTACACAATTCACAGCACTCACCATAGCACATACCCTCCCCAATGTCTATCACCCAGTCACCCCATCCCTCCCACCCCCCACCACTCCAGCAACCCTCAGTTTGTTTGATGCCCACTATTTCACTCCTTCACTCTTGGTCAGTGAATTTACTCCCTAATTCATTAAAAGTACTAATAAAACCAGAGGAGAATTCACTCTGCCCTTTTAACTCCAGAACTGAAAAGTATTTTTTATAAAGACTTTATTTTTCAAAGCAGTTTAAGGTTCACAGCAAAATTGAGGGGAAGGCGTAGAGATTTCCCATATATTCTCTGCCCCCCCACACATATAGCCTCCCCCATTACCAACATCTTCCACCAGAGTATTACGTTTATTACAATGGATGAACCTACATCAACACATCATAATCACCCAAAGTCCATGGTTTACATCAGGGTTCATTCTTGGTGTTGTACATTTTCTGAGTTTGGACAAATGTATAATGACATAGATCTATCATTACAGTATCATACAGAATATTTGCATTGCCCTGAAATCCTCTGTGCTCGGCCTATCCTTATCCACTCCCCAATCCCTGGCGATACTGATCTTTTTACTGCCTCTATAGTTTTGCCTTTTCCAGAATATCACATAATTGGAATCATACCGTATATAGCCTTTTCAGATTGGCTTCTTTCACTTAGTAATATGCATTTAAGTTTCCTCCATGTTTTTTAATGGTTTGATAGCTCACTTCTACTTAGCACTGAATTATTCCATTGTCTGGATGCACACAATTTATTCATCCATTCCCTTACTGAAGGACATCTTTGTTGTTTCTGATTCTTGGCAATTATGAATGAAACTGCTATAAACATCCATGTGGGTTTTTGTGTGGGTATAAGTTTTCAACTCCTTTGGTAAATACCAAGAAATGCTATTGCTGGGTATTACGGTAAGAGTGTGTTTCGTTTTGTAAGGAACTGCCAAACTGTCTTCCAAAGTGGCTGTCCCTTTTGCATTCCCACCAGAACTATATTCACTAATGTATATTACTAATATTTTCAGTTATATAAGAGTTTCTTTTGTTGTACATGATCACCAGTATTTCACGTTGTCTGTGTTCTGGATTTTGGCCCTTCTAATAGAGGAGTAGTGGTGTGTAGGTGTGTAGTGTCTCATTTCTGTTGCAATTTGCATTTCAAAGCATCCATTATTTTCCTTAAATCAGCACTTATTACTTTTCTCCTTCTCCCTGCTTCATGGGAAGAGATGCCTCTCATCATAGTTATAACTGATTTCTCCATCTATTCTTTTAATTCCGTCTCCTCTCTTGCCTCCTTAAGACATTTCTCCTATTGATTGTGTCACTGCCCAACACACTTTTGGCCTCTCTTCTCTATTTCATCTTTCCAATTGATATGTAAACCTGATCAAATCTTCTGTTAAAATTAAACAGGATTCACCTTCCCTTCAGTTTCCCCCCCTTTCCAAATACCTGATCCCTCTCCTCCCATTTCTTCCCCGCACATGTATACCTTAATATACTGCTCTCTGGCTAGTACCTTCTATATCCCCTGAGGCTGCTTTCACCAAAGTAATGAGGAATTATCCCCAGGCCTCTTCATCTGATGGGTTTATTTGATCCTTACCTTGCTCTGACCCTTGACTCTATTTGGGTCGACCTTTCTTTCTTTCTTTCTTTCTTTCTTTCTTTCTTTCTTTCTTTCTT